>NC_083637.1:5860934-5938858 GCF_963576545.1 Limanda limanda
AAATCTCCCCCCCCGTTCTCCCTCCTGCTCTCCTCCTCTCTCACCACCACTGTCTCACTGCAAAATCAACTCCTTCCCATTTCGCTCATTTAAAAGGCAGCAGCAGCCGCAGCAGCTCACCGTCTGTTTGTGAGCGATTGTTTCTTATCTCCGTGTGCTCATGTGAGGACAGTGAGACAGTTGAGTTTGTGTGTTTGTGTGTGTGTGTGCGATTGTGTATGTTTGTGCTGTATTGATTGCTGCTGGTACGCGGGGCGGGGGGGGAAACGAGGATGGATCAGTGAAAAGACGGAAGAACAGAAGATAATACTCGACGAGCACGGCCAGAAGAATGAAAGAGACACGAAATGAGCCACATATCAATCTGAGACAGGAGGAGAGATTTATTTAAGCTCCGTGAATCCTCTTTCCTTCCTGATGTTTGTATTCAACGTGTCCCCCCCCCCTCCCCCCCTTTATGAATGCTAAACGATCCATGTACCAAATACTCTCCTCATGTCAGAGTCTTAGTTGGAGCTCTGTTCTCGACTAGGCCGAGGCGTGTTTCCCTTTCTCCTTCGCTCTCTAATCCCTCGTTCTCTCTTGTGTCTCGTGTCTCCGCCCTACAGAGCAATCAGTCTGGACAATCAGCTGGTCGTCCTGGCAACCACGGCGACAGACGCGGGACGCTACCACGTGGAGGCGGTGAACGAGATGACGGGAGAGAACGTGACGAGTGCGGCCGTGTACCTGAGCATCTCAGGTAAGAAGAAACGCTTCCACTCATCTGAAAGGTTCGGCAGGAAACCAGCAGACGCACTAATTAGCGTTTGCACTCAGAGCTTCGGTTTGTTTCATCAGAGGCTGACACATAATGAAATGTGAGTGATTGTGCATTAGGAGCTTCTCAGACCCTTTGAGGAGCTTCACAAGGGATCTGTGCTGGAACTGAGGTGGAGGTTCAATCGGGTTTTAATGATCTGAATCTAGAGATTTATTTTAAAATCTCTTCTATTTGTTGTCTCAGAAGACAGTTTTGTGATGCAGCCTAATTACTGTGAGCTGCTGGAGGAACTTGAAACTGAGACGAGCATCACAACACACAAACAGAGGATTAAAGATATATCATATATATAAAATATGCTTCAAACAAACTACCTGTTTGTCTGAATCTGTGACAAAGTGATGATTCTGAACCATTGATTAAGAAACTAGAATTAATGATGTCATATAAATGAAAGATGAGAGAATTACTTGATGCAGTTAGATTGTCCCAGTATAGAAGAATCACCATTGTCTCGTTAAGAAAACTCAATTAACTGATTCTTCTTTTTGCTAAGGACATAAACTTCCATTTTAGACTTCGCATTAAACTGTTAGGAGCCTAATTGTATTGTAACTTTAGAGCAAGTAACTTTTAGCACCGACATAATCTGACGTTTGTCATTTAAACGAGCAAAAGCAACTGTCAGCTACAGAAAGATAATTCTGCTGACCTGACGTTTTAAACATTTATTAAAGAGGTTAAAAGATTTAAACCAGGAACTAGATTAGGAAGTAGATTCATCAAGCTCTGTTTCGTCTCGTTAAGAAAACTCAATTAACTGATTCTTCTTTTTGCTAACGACATAAACTTCCATTTTGGACTTTGTATTAAACTGTTAGGAGCCTAATTGTATTGTTTCTTTAGAGCAGGTAACTTTTAGCATCAACATAATCTGCTGACCCGACGTTTCAAACATTGATTAAAGAGTTTAAAAGATTTGTGACACTTTTAGATTTCTATGTGTATTTTTCTTCACCCGACTTTAAACCAGTAACAGTAGATGAGACTATAGAGCCAGTTATGATCAGGTTGTGTGTGAGGACTGAGGATCCGACCGAGCTGAGCTGTGGTTCAGATCCAGCTGCTGCCAGTTGTTCAATAATAGAGGTTTTTGTTCATGTTTGTTGTTTGCAACACACATCTGAGATCGATACCGATACTTGTACGTCTCTGTGGTCACTTCCCTCCTTTTTGCTCTCTGGTCTGTGTTTCCTGTGTCTCTCCATCCACAATTTAACACAAACTCTGCCCTTTTTTCCTACTTCTCTCCTCTTCTCTTCTGGCCTGTTCATCCCAAATGTCACAACACTTGAACGCTACAAGTCTGCTCCGTGTTTACTTTCATATCAGAACGATGGACATTCTGAAACCATCCGAGGGTTGAAGCCTCAGAGGGAAACAGCTCGGCCAGTTGGTGGAAACATTATTTTATGTGTGGTTTCTTCAGTCAGTCTGCAGAAGTCCTTCCATCTCTCCAACAACAGGCCCTTTAAACATTAAATTAATAAGTAGCTGTAAACCATATCCAGAGCAACAGTCGGCTGTTTATTATGTAACAGAGTTTAAAAGGATGCGCGTTTCCACTCTGCTGTAGAAGTTCATTTTTATGTCAGTGAATACTACCGAATGAGACAAAGGTGCTGATAATGGCGAAGGTTTTTTTTTGTGAATGTGTTTCTCTCCCGCTGTGTTTCAGCCTCTGTCACGTCATTAATCCGTGAATCACCTTTTCACATGATCCTTCTCCGTGTCTCTGTGGTGTCTCCTCGGAGGCCGGAGGACAGAGCGCTCACTCGAACAGTCTTTCAGCTGAAGTGTTCACTGTAGTTAAATGAGAGAGGGAGGGAGCGGCCTGTCCCTTGTGGCTCTATAGAGTTTTAATTAGATTCCTTTTACAGGGTTGTATCCTTTGGTATCCTTTGTCACACACTCACACACAGACACACCTACACAGACCCACACAATCACATAAATATACGCATAGCACCTTGTAAGAGCTGTCAGGGTAGAGTGCTCCCTTGGGCGTTTTTTAGGAATGGTAAGGGTATAGTTAGGTTTCGCTGATCAGACTTCGGCCATAAACGTCAGCCTGTGTGTGTGAGTGTGTGTGTGTCTGTTTATCATTTAGTGTTGTGTACAATAAACATTTCTTGGGTAAATAACCTTTGCTATAAAACAGCAGATCTGATTCAGTTATTTGTTATTGAGGCTCTGGGAGGAAACGAGGAAAGAGGAATTAAATACAAACGAGTCAAAAAAAATAAAAAATAAGAAAGGATGGAATATAAAAGAGAAACAAGACTCTCTTCTTGTCTGGTTTTCTGGATCAGTCTTCACTTTCTGTGGTTATGGATCATCTTTATGAGTCAGTCATATTGGTTATATCACTCAATACGCATTGTTTTTTGCCCGGCCGGACTCGTGTAAGGAAAATTGAACAGTAGATCATGAATTTGGCCTGAAAATATGTCTGTATCGATAGTTTGGGTTTTTCTAAATCACTCTGTCCTCAGTTAGAATCACAGCGACAGTGTCGATCTAATGATCAGGATCTGCCAAGGGTTTTTTCTGGCAGGAAATTTAAGGGAAAAGAGGAATTTGTGCAAATGAGATTAGATTAAAGTGAACTGAAGTGACGAGAGGTTCAGGAGGTTAAATGACGCGAGTAAATATGAGAATGAACTTGAGCAAATTGTGTTTTTGTTCTTCCCTATACCCCCTCTTTTGTGTGTCTTTTTTCTCCTTTTTCTCCACCTCCTCCCCCCTCTGTTTCCGGTCTCCTCTCTTTCATATTTTTTTCTTTTATCCCATTAAGCTGCCGGTGCAGGATCAGACGACTGAAGTTCGTAGCTGTCAGTCACGTTTTCTATTCCTCAAAAATCTTGTCTTTCTTTTCATAAATTCCGCCGACTAAATGAGATACCTACTTCCTATTCTCCTCTTTCGCACTTTGATTCAGACGTTGTGCACAACAAAGAGGAACAAGTAAGAAGTAGGATTGGTAGAGAGAGAGAAGAGAGACGGGGGGGAGAAAAGACTGGATGAAGTGAGCCATGGGTGCAGATCAGGATACGACCTGTTAGATAGAAGAACGTCTGAGGGGGAAATGTCTCTGTCTGTTTTCTTTCCAGCAACACAACCACACACTTCACAGTGAACACTTACACCTGGTGTGAAGAGCTGACGCCGCTGATCAGATTCCAAATGGATTGAGTACATGAAAGTAAATTGTGTATACGGACTAAGTGCTTTAAAGTGCATTTAGCCATTCACACATTAGTTATATATGCTTTTCATTACCACCACAAAGGAGGACACACAACAACTGTTGCTTGGATCACCAGGGAAACTTGGAAGGATGTGAAGTGAAGTCTCTCTATCTGCTTTTATTCTTCTACTTCTTTTCTGAAACAAACACATTTCAGATTTGGGAGATCTGATCGCACTGGAGACATCAATATCTGAATCATTTATGAATCTAACATGAATAGATTCAGAGATACAACCTGGATACGAGTTGAGCTTTAATATTTAGGTATAAATTGAATCTTGGAGTTGATCCTCACAGCTTGAACCAGCTCAGAGAAGTGACACACGGAGAGTTACATGACCCGCCTACTTGACATGTCCATTATCTGCATGTCCCCCCGACCACTATCCTGTAAGTGTGGCACATATACGGCCGAAAATAAAAAGCACTAACTGTCATCCGTGGTTGAGCCGGAGCAGCCACAATTGATAGCAGCTCAGCCGCTTGGTGAGAGGTCACACACTGTAATCACTGGAAGTACAGCCCGCCTGTAAAATAAACAGCTCCTGGGGCTTTTTATCACGGCCGACAGCGAGTCGGTTCCACGAGACGTTTCCACCCCCCCCCCAGTCAGACTGAACCGGCTGCTGATTGGACAGAAGTTGGATTTTGAATATTGGAGGTCGATGTATTCTAACTGTGTTATTCAAGGCGTGTGAATATCAAGTCAGTGCAGGGAATCTCATCAACGCAGCAACTCCAGGGAGAGAGGACTCGAGGAGCAGGGTGCTGGTCATTTAATCCCTGTGTGTGTGTGTGTGTTTGTGTGTGTGTTTGTGTGTGTGTGTGTGTGTGCGTGTGTGTGTGTTTTTGCATTAGAGAGAAACAGAATTCTAACGGCCTCAGGGTCTTTCTTTTAGTGACAGGAGATGAGGATCCCTCCTCCAATTAATTAAGCGCCGTGCGTTCCTGACATAATTTCCCGCTCGTTCTCTTTTCTCTCTCTTTACCACGCACACGCTCGGCCTGTCAGTCACAGCAGCAGCGGGGGGGGTTCCCTTGTTGAGTGTCTGCGTGTCTCTGAGCTTCTCTCCAGTTCACAGCGGTGGAGGCCTTTGTAGATTTGTACTTCAGTCCATTACAGCGGCAAAATATCCCCAAAGAGAGCACTCGCAGGAGGGAGACTCACACACACACACACACACACACACACAGACACACACACGCATGAAAGCACACAGTCATGCAAATGCACACGCATGTAAAAGATGCACGCCCAGGAAGCCGAGCTGGGCTCCATCAAAGACGAACACTTTACAGAATAAAGAAAGGAGACAAAACAGCTGGAGCCATTAGACTCACCGAGATAAAGAAGTGGAAGCGTGATAAATATAATCCGACGTGTATGGATCTCACAGATGAAACAAGAGGAGGAGGGGTCACGCAGGGTAGACAGGAGAAGAGGGAACAGAAGACAGGATAAGAAAAGAACGAGTGGGAAGGGGAATGTGTCGGGCGCATAAATGCTGATATAATAACTGCGAGGACTTAAAATGCAATCTCAGCTCTGGGCTCAATAGTTGATCAGCTGCCTTTATCTTTTTCTAAAGAGAAGACAGTAATGTCACGCCTATTAATGATTGCTGAGCTTTCAGAAAATAGCTTTGAGTAATACGTCCGTACATAGAAGCCCAGCGTGCAGAGTGCTCCCTTTTAAAAAGAGTGATCCAGCACTTTTGTTTCTCACTTCCATAAAGTTCGGCGACTTGCAAGACACAGACTTTATAAAAGTCCGAGCTGTCGAGGCCGAGATGTCCTGACTTTAAGTCCCTAAATGTAATTTATGGCGTCTTCTTTTTTCCGTCGGACCTTCTGGTAAACGCTCACATCTTTCAAATATCCAGTACGTAACAAGATGTCTCATTTCTCTGACTTAACAAAGCTCCCTCCACAACCTCAGGAGATCCTCACAGGCTGAGTCTCTCTGTCCCTGACGAGCCAACGGAGCTCCATGAATAAAATCTTTAAAATGCTCCACACAGCACAGCTCTGTAATTACTGCTTGTACCGGCTGAAGTCGAACCAAACTCCTGCTTCCAGAAATAAGACAAGGAAGTTTGAAGAGGTTCTTTGAAATTGTCTCCGACTCGGCTTTGCAGCTTCATAGTTCTGCACAGCGTTGATTTGTATTGTAAATTGGATTCTGCTGCATTTATATCTGCAAGAACTGTATTCAGAGCTGAGCAGGACGCATCAGCTCCGAGTTCATAAATACTTTGTTAGAGAGATGAAATGTCCTTTCATAACCCTAATCATCGTATGTCTGCCTCCAGGAGGGTGTGGTTAGTCTGAGTTTGATTACCTCGGCCTGGTGATTGGACGAGGGTCTGTCTGAGTTTGATTACGCCCCCTGTCCTCTACCCGGTTTCTCCGGTTTCTCCCTTGTCTCCCTCCTGCCGCCCCCCCCACGGCCCCGGGAAGTGACCGAGTGGCCTTTGTTCAGGAGCCGAGACTCAGACTCATGTAGCGTCTGACTCCGCTGACCTCAGCACAACCCAGACACACTCACACGCTGTCACACACACACTCCGGGGATCTGATGTAGAAGCAGATATTAGTTTATGTTTCCTTTGGAACATTCATTCCATGACACTACACTTACTACTCTTTTTGAAAATATTTTTCATAGTTTTAAGTACTCGTTAGACACCGTAACCTGTTTTCGGTTTTTCCATTTGTTTGGCGACAACATTTGTGTTAATATTTTGCGCGTGTGTGTGTGTTTTTGTTTCATTTAGTTCGTTCTCTAATCATCTTCCCTCCCCTCCAGATGTTTCCGTTCCACATCACTGACTCTTAAATGAGAGCCCGCTGCCGATGTTTGTGCGCAAGTGTGTTTATGTGTGTGTGTGTGTGTGTGTGTCTGTGTGTGTGTGTGTGTGTGTGTGTGTGTGTGTGTGTGTGTGTGTGTGTGTGTGTTTGCTCCAGGTCCCATCCCAGTTGTTCTGCGGCGCGTCTAATTGGAGGTATTTTAGTTTCCCTGGAGAGAGAGTGTGTTGTGGAACCCGGGGTTTGTGTGTATGCATGTTTTGTGTGTGTGTGTATGTGTGTGTGTGTGTTATTGCATCATTTGAAAGCTCAAACATAAAGAGTCCTGTGTGTTGTCAGGTTGTGTGCAGCACTGCAGCTGTCGTGATGTGATCAAGGTGTCGACTGCATGACGATGTGTTGATTACATTTTGCTGCACTGTGTCCGGACAGGATTTAAAAATATAACATGTAACAACTCCTCGTTAAAATGGCTACAAACAACCAGACCTGTTACATATGTTTCATATGTTACAGATGTTCTTGACATGTGGACTTGCATCGTCCAAAATGTTTCCAACTATGTTCCAAGGACGCTTCATTTTGGCCACGGTGGAGGTCACCCTTTAATTGAGTCACGTTATTAGGGCCCGAGCACTGACATCAAAGGTCAGGTGAGGCCCTATTTAAATTGTAAGGATTATTATTATTATTATTATTCAGGCAAATGAATTGGCTTTTTGAGGGCTTTCCCATGCTCAACTTCTTACCAAAATTTGCAGAAAGCTAGAAAGTGGTGAAAATGTACGTATTCTGGAGGAATTTTCAATGGGCGTCACAAAATGGGTCAACGGTGCCCCCCGAGACCCCTGGAAGGTGTTCACATTGACCGGTCTTCACAAAAATCAATATACAGGTGTATCATGACTAGACAAACAAAAAGGTCTTTAGGTGCAATTGGAAAAACACAACAGGAAGCCTGCTATTTTGCATTTAGTGGCCATTTTGGCCATATTCCACATTTTTTATTTTGATGTACTTGTACCAGGGCTTTCATCGGATCAACTTCAAATTTAGTTTGTATTATTGTTTAAAATGAGATACTCCTCACGGCTGAAGTTCCATCTCTTCGGTTAAGGAACCACAGAAACCCTCTCACCCACATGGCAACACAACTTGTGTGTCACAGTTTTCTCTCTAGTCTGCAGCTCCAGTGTTTGACAGGGAAAACGTCCCTGGAGTTTCTAGTCAAACCAGTGAGAAGCGAACGCCACGAGACCCGAGGAGCAGCCAGACTCTCAGATGGTTTTTTTTGGCTCGTGACCCATAAACATAAAACAAATGCCAAATTGAAAAGTGTGTATAAACTCGCCCCCCCTCCTGACAGGAGCACAGGTGCGAGCGCTGAGCGGTGACACAAAATCTTTCTCCTTCCCTCTCAGATGACTGCTCTTAATTAATTACAGGCAGAATCTATGGCACTGTTAAGAAGCAGCTGCCAATTATTATTTAACAGCAAGATAAAATGGCTCAAAGATTTTATAGATATGCGCAGATGCTCTTATTTTCCTTTTAGTTACTGTATAACATTTCTTTTTCGCTGGGTGCTAAACTGCAGCAGATCAGAAAAAACACAGGATTTGATAAAATGAATCTCAATAATGAGATTTTCAAAAGCGTTGGGATAGAAGAAACAAACATCGCACTTACCCAACGATATGAAACAAGGAAGATCCTTGTGTTACCACGATCAACAACAAACCACTCGATTAAGCTGCTGAATGCGTTTGTTGACACTCAGGAGCTGAATGAAGAATAAAAATAGGTTTTTGTTTGAAAAGTGATTGAAAAAGTGATGAGAGCCTTAAAGGAGCAATCTGTAAAATAAATACCATTTGTACCTTATGGACACGTTAAGTGTTAAAACAATTTGTCAATTAAGTATTTCGTGGATCAGCATTTGTTACTACTACTTCTATTATTATTTTGAATTTGATTCATATAACGATGCTCAAAGAGACTTTACATTGGTTAAAAACAGAAAATAAAATAACTAGATGTATAATTAATTATTTGCCATTAGTTGGAGTAATGTTTTGAAGGTGGGCGGGTCAATGTAGTCTCCAATGAGTTGAGGAAGAGGCGGCTCTGTCGCCCTATTTGGGTTTCGTACTTGTAATCGAGCAAAGTAAAGACATTTAAAATATTAGAAATTACAATTTTAAAGAGAATTTAAAAACCAAATATCTAAATAACTTGTTTTTTCTGGGCTCTTAACCCAAAGTCTGGTTTCAGTGGCTCCACAGAACCTTGGACTCTGATCAGTACAGCAGCATACCTTCATGCCCCCCCGCTGGGACTGTGCTGGAGAGTTTAAGTGAAAACAACAAGCAGCATTCAGCAACCTCCGAAACTTACTTTCTCCTGTTATTTGTGCAAGCTGTTGGTTTAGGACGGGCAGATCCAGCACTTGCAGCAGAAAAACCTGATTTAAACTTGTACTGTTGAAACTACAGTTTGGAGACAGACCCAAGCAGCACAGACGCTGCAGTGTGTGTGAACGCTCACTCACCAAATAACTGCACAGCATCAGCCTCTCATTCTGTGACCATCTGGGGCCGGATGCATTAACTTGGTGGTGGAGAGTTCTGGTTGTGGTTCATTACAGAAATGAACCTTTTTGTCAGTTGCTGCTAAACTAAAATGGATTAAACGTTAAATATTTATGCATTAAAGCAACAGTGTGTGTCTGTGTGTGTGTGTGTGTGTGTGTTGCTTCATCCAACTTTCCTTCTTTAATGCAGCATCAAGTTAGAACATTTGAATTGTGAGATGCTGAAATCCAATGTCAGATATTCTGAATGTGTTTAATAGTTGTATAATCTTTTGTTTGGTGTGAAGAAACTCTCGACTCTTCATAATTGAGGTTGCGTAGGAAGCCTGGATTCAAGTCGTCTTATGTTGATCACCATCGTGAAGGTCACTTCACAGAATCACCGGTGCATTAAATTGCATGTAAACCTTGAAGAGCGTGTACCAGTATGATTGAGTCTCTTTTTCTAGAATGGTTATATATCTATACCTTGTATCTTCGGCCTGGCGCGTCACTTTGAAAGATCTAACCTTGGCTGAGGACTCATTAGGTTTACAATGATCTCTTTTGTATCGTGAGTCTGGTAATTTGAAGTCTACAGATGTGGAACACACATGCACGATCAGACAAATAGGCTCTAATACTCTGAGACTTTGCTAATGAATCGCTGCTTTGATTAATTCCTGCTACAAACTGGTTGTGTCTGGAGTTATTATATTCAATCTTTCAGCAGCTGGCGGGGGGGATCAGACGTCTCTCTGCTGATCCCCATCTCTCTCCTCCGTCTGTTACCTTTGTCTCCCCTCATTTCTGTCTCTCCCGGTCCCTTCTCACTTCCCCACTCAGTCTAATGAGGCTTCTCTGTGGTTCTATAATTAAAACCCCGGTGTACAGACAGAGAGACGGAGTGATGGAGGGACGGACAGGAAACTCAAGAAGTACAAGAAGTGTGCATCGCTGTGTGTGGCTGCGTGTGCGTCGCTCAACTCGTTCCACCCAGTTATGGATTTAATTGCAAGCGTGTTTTACAGCATGATGGGACAGATTAAGACGGATGCCCGTGTGCGTGGCTTTGACACAGCATCTTCCAGGCCGACGCCCACTCAAGTGTTCTTCAGATCCTCCTCCGTTCGGGGAATAAAACGACCAATAGACAAAAAGGGAAGTGGTGAGAGATCGAGGCGTCTGGAGGGAGATGGAACGGGCAGAAAGTCACAGACGCTGGATGTAACTAGTTCCTGAAGAATCAATGAACAAACAGAGGCTGAGGAGGTAAAGAGGCCAGAGAAGAAGAGGAGGAGGTTCCAGGGAAAGTCTGGAAGTTTGACTCTGAACAGTGAACTCTGAGCGGTGAAGGGATTGAAAGGGAGGTGGTAGTAGTCCGGCTTCTTTGCTCCATTCAAGTGACACAATTCACACTTTAAAAACTTTACAGTTAGTCCTTAACATACTGAGATTCAGTGTGTTTATTTAGTTTTTGGGTAAAATCAAAGATGTTTCTGGGTACAAACTTCACGTCCATCAATTATCTCTCGTTGTGTTGTTCTCATCATGTCTGAACGGGTTTTCTCTGGGTTCTCCTCCTCCCTCAGACTGTGTTCATGCAGATTGGAGTTAGGTTGATTGGTTGTTGGTCTCTGTACGTCTGCCCTCTGATTCGCTGATGACTTGTCCAGGATGTAAATCAGCTCTCATACCAAGGTCAGTCTGGACGAATGGGATGAAACAAGGTCTGATGATTAACAGCCACAGATTTCAGATAGTCAGCTAAAGCAGGATTATTTATTGACCATCAGATTGTTACTCTTAAAAGTAAACTTAAACATACTTGCTAACTTTTTCAAGTCACAGGTTTGCTTGGTAACAGCCAGTGGCAGTTTGTCTGACCCACGAATGGAGGTTAGTTCACCTCAGTCTGCTTCTTGCATAAATTCAGCCCTTGATTTTATTGGAGACAGGGGGCGCACGGAGGTTAAAGTTACCAGACAACTTATGTTTTAATTAATGTTCAGTGGTGTAGAGGCAGAACCTTACTCATACCTCGAGTTTGTGCGTGTGTGTAAGGTTTGTGTTTGTGTGTGTTTGTCTGTGTGTGTGTGAGAATATGAAGCAGATGGAAGAATTTGCGTGGATACGTTTGTTTCGCTGGAGAAACGCAGCAGCAGGAGGATGAAATATTGTGCTGTCTGTGCGGAGGATACAGTCGGAAATGTAGTTGATGTCCCGTCAAGGCTGACTAATGCACATCTCCAGACAAATACTGTGGACCGACACCGGCTCGGCTCCCTTAAGGAGATGAGATGCACGAGCACACACCAAACACACACAGGAAACGGAATGAGGTGTCAAGTGTGCAGATAAGTAGCGTCGGGCTCGTGGTTTTAATGATCCTGCCAGTCACACGGCTGTCCTTATGGCCACCTCCCCCAAACTCTGTGTGTATGTGTGTGTCAGTGAGTGTGTGTGTGTGTGTCAGTGAGTATTTGTCAGCGAGTGTGTGTGTGTGTCAGTGAGTGTGTGTGTGTGTGTGTGTGTCAGTGAGTGTGCATGATCATTAACATTCTGAATAGCAGTTTTGTACCAGCTAAGGACTCGTGTTGTATGCAGTGTTCGTACACACAGACTCAGTTCACAGTTTTATTTTGATACTCATCACTGTGTGAAAAAGCGTGAGGCTCCACGACTCCACGCCGAGCGGCCCACCGGGATACGCTGTTCATTTGCCAGCTTGTATCAGCACACACACCCAGTGCATTCAGGGGGGTTTTCATAACCACGTTTCAGAGGATCCAGCTATACAAAAGGAAATATGACTGCGCGTGCAAACACACTCTCTCCCTTTGTGTTGTCTGCGCTTCCTGCTGGGTGTGATGGGTTATTGGTGGAGCAGGCCAGTCAGCAGATGTTAATTTGAAGCAATAGATGCGGGTGCAGAGAACGAGAGATGAAGAGATAGGATAGAGGGAAGAGAAGAAAGATAAAGGATGTGGTAAATAGGAGATTTGATGAGATGCTGAGGAAGGAGAATGTGTTTAATGGCAGAGAGAAGCCAGTAAAGAGAGATGGGTGAGTGTGTGTTGCTGGTCTCCACCCAGAGGAGACAGGAAAGGAGCTGGTGGACGTGACATTGACAAATTCAGATATTGGAATATATAGTACAACCAGTGGGGGTGTCGCAGTTTATTTAGAATTGTACGTACAAAGATGAAATATATTCTTTTTGTGATGATCTGACTCAATTCAGAATTCTCACTGAATAAGCAGAACAAGCCTGATACTCCCACTGGGGTTGTTCATGAAATCCACTGTCACTGTGATGTGTTGTACGACTTGTTTCCACGAGTAAACAAGGCGATTTTTATTCATTAACACAAAAACGTAGAGCAACCTACAACAACACAATCACGAAAATAAATTTTGAGATTTGAAACAATGGATAGAAAATTCTGGGTCAAAGTTTGGGTGTTTGCTGCCTCAAAAAACTACAAAACTGGCAAACAGTATCATTGTTTCTTATGAAAAAACTACAAAACAACATTTCCTTTGAATCAAATCAAGCTGCACGAATTAACACACTCATAGTTATTCGTTCCCTAAATGTGCCTGATCGGTTTTGTCAAGATTCCTGAATTATTCTAAAGTACAATAAAGTTTTGATCCACTCCCTAGATCTACACTATAATTTAATGGGTTCTCTCCTGACCTATAAACCACCACGTGTCATGATAATCCGTCCTGTCATTTTTGCGTAAACCTGCTAAATAACAGACAAACGAACAAAATAGTTGGAATATTACAAGTTGGCCGTATTGATTTCATCAATATCAATGTTCAAATCCTCTCTAATGCTCCAGGAAACAATTTTTCAACTTTAATTTGAAGTAAAAGGCTCAAATAAGCTCATCCTTACGTACCTGAAAAAGACATTGATATCTCAGTAAGTACATTGCAAGAGTTTTACATCACGATCATCACATTATGTTGATTTATTGCACGGTGTGCGTGTGTGTGTGTGTGTGTGTGTGTGTGTGTGTGTGTGTGTGTGCACTGAAGTTATTTATCCTTGCCGTGCTTCTTTCTAATACATCCACCAAGTACCATTAAGAGATTTACCATTCATCATCAGAGCTGCACGGTGATGAGAATACATATACATAATACATAATAATGACTGTACAAACAAAATCTGTTGTATTGAATGAACCTGACAGTTTATTCCTGACCTTGGAAAACACAAGTCCATTCACATAACTCTTCCTCTCTTCTTCTGTCCACATCAACTTAACTTTTACCAGAAGTTCCTTTGACATGGATTGAGATTCATAGACCCGGTGATTCTTTGTATTCTCACTTCTATCAACAAAAACATTAACACAAACAAGTCAAAGTCTTCAGATCCAAATGGAGGCCGACACTTGACTTCACACATTGATCCCATTTATTCATTAGCTTCTGTGTGTTGATCTGACACCACGGTCCGAAAGTCTGTGGGGGGGTGCCGTCTTCATTTGATAAAGCCTTGCTAAATTACAGACACTTTTAACACCTGTTTGTTAATTCAAAAGAAGAGCAATACATAATTGTGTGTGTGTGTGTCTCCTCCTGTCCTCTATGCAATACACGTGTACTTAAGTTGTTTTTTTACTTGGTTTATGTGCAAATGAAGAGAAGGTAGATGAGGACAGAGAGGGATCAGGTACCAGAGAGCATCAGAGAAAACACCCGAGTGCGAAGCTGTGAAAAGCTTTGAGGATGATGGAGATGGATCTGGAGGAAGAAAGAAGCAGAGTGTAAAAGTTGAAGATTGAGAGAGGATGCTGGAAACAGGAATAGATCAACAGGATGTTTTAATCCAAATATAGTTTTTCCTCCCTTCTCTTCCTCCCTCTTCATCCCAATGTTACTCCCCTCCACCTCCCCTCCCACCTACCTGGTTGTTTGGAGTGATTGAAAGAAAGTGGGAGATGTGTGTTTGTGTTTATATTACACACACACACATTACATTACTGCAGTGTTTGACTGACTAACAGACAGACGGATGATGTCCATTACCAGTCATGTGATGTCCGGAGTCTGGTGGAACAGCTTCAGTAAGATCTCACAGATCTATCGCCGTTCTAATGAATCTGTTAAAGTCCAGACCCGACAAATCAATCTCTGAGCCGCACAATCTATTCAGCTATTAATCAGACACAGGCCTGAACTCTTCTTCGCCCCAATGAGTGATCGCTTTACATATAAACACAGACGTAAAGACACGGGCACGAAAAACACAGATAAATGTGGACGTGGATGAGATTGGGAGAGAGAAATCAGCTTTGTTTCAACATAGTTTAATATTTGTGTGTCAGTTGTTAGCACAATTTTGACAATAGAAAACATTTGCAGGTGAGAAACTTGAGGATACTTGTGAAAATGATTTGCTGAGTTTTTGAGGCATCGTTTATTCAGTTATTAGAAGAAAACAAAGAGATTATGTGAGTGAGCAACAACTGACATTAATCTTGTGAATATAATCAGCTCCTTTGAGGCATTGGCCTGATTTAAAAACCACATCAGAGCTGCAGATGGTCAATAACCAGCCACAGCTTATTTCCTGGCAACTTGAAGTCAGTAAAACAAGTTGTAAACAAAACAGTGCCATAAAATAACCTTTTAATTATTAGCATTTGTTTTTATTTCTTATTTATTTGGAGATTATTAGATTATATAAAGCTTCCTATTTTGGGGATTTGTGTTTTTCGTGTGATTAAACTAACATTTTGTGTTATTTCTCACATGATGACACATGATGACAACCATTACAATGGTTTATCATTTTCTCTCAGGAAATAGTCAGTAGCCTAATCCCTGCAACTATGCAAATATTGATGCAAACTATTGCCAAGCATGTTGTAGTCTGTTCTCACTCAGTTGTTTTCTCTTTCCTGGCTGCAAAGAACAAATGTGTTGGTAACATTTGTCTCTGTGTGTGTGTCTCAGTGTCCTGTCTTTCGTACGTTTCAATAATTCTATCAGCAATCCTATTATTAGCCTACGGGAGGCGCTATAAATCATTTCGGGACAAATAATCTCAGAGATATTCTTCTCCCCTGTAACACAGACCTTGAAGTCCTGGGCTCTGGGTGATTTATTGCCCCCGTGTCAGTGTGATGGGCTCCGTGTGCGTCTTGTCTTCACAGTGATGTTAATTGAACTGTCCTGTTACCCACTGAGCTGGAATACACAGGCCTCACTGTGTTGTTGTTGAAGTGAACGGAATGTAATTAAATTGAGATCTGATGCAACATTTAGACTAAAGACGCTTTTAGAAAACAACAATCGCACAAGTCTCATGTTGTCTTGGTTTCCATGTGTGTTAGATGGTCCAGTGTCAGTTTAGCTGGGTGAGATGAATGGATCCTAAATGGTTTTGAAATGATATAAATAGATTAAGAAGCTAATCTAAATACAATGGCATCTTATTTTGTTATGAAAGTGTACAAAACAATAAACAAGCGTCGACGTTATCACCGGCAGGTTGTGAACCAATCATGGCCAAGGGATAACCAATAAAGGATTATCTTATTTATCGTATTTAGATTGTATTTGTAAAGTGTATTTTTTGTATACGGTAAATATGACAGTAATAGTAATAGCATTACTTTTTTTGATGTTATTCTGCATCGTTTCATGTTGTATTCTGAAGGGTTGGTTTATAAAGGACGTGGAGCCTGAACGATTTATCAGTATTGGGCAAAAATATGTTCTTAATAAAAGTAACATATGTCTTAAATTATAGTTATTCATATTAAGGTTTATGATCAAACTGTAAAATGTTAAGCCTCAGTTACATTTATTCATCATAAGGGAATAATAACTATATCTCAGGAATTCCATTTTTAAAAAATATGTATATCTGCACATATATTGATGTCTGAAATGTTTGAATCCCTAAAATAACTGTGACAGCATCAGACTCCGAAAAATCCATATCTGGCTCTAAAAAAGGATTTTGTGGCAACAGTCACACTCTTGATGCATCCAAAATCCATTTAGGTTTCACTAATTTTGACTTGGGAAAGAGAAGTCCCCATATATCTCTGACAGTTGTCACATGAAATTAGTCCTGACTGCAGGAAGTCGTAGATAATAAGACTAAGTAAGAACACTCAGTGAACTGCTGCAACACACAGAAGCAGCTTCTTCAAGGGAGTTTCCCCAAAGGGCATCAGTAAAGTCTTAGTACAGTATTGATGTTTTCATTCTGCTCCAAAGACTGTGAGTTTGTGAGCGAGTGTCTTAGCCTTCAAGGAAGTGCCCGAGGAAATGCCAGGACATGTAACCCTCCATTGATCTGTCCCGTTCCTCCAAGCCTCGTCCCTACATCCGCTGGCCTGTAGTAAATGAACGGACTGTGTCAAAAGCAGAGAGGCTGCACTGGGAGCAGTGGAGGAGGAGGCTCTGCTAGAAAACCACTCGTTTCTAAAGGAGCCACTTAAAAATTCAGTATCCTCTTATTATGTGCGGCTGTTTAGTTATGCTGAGGGTCTCTTAGACACAGTGCTTTGGGTCCGTGGTACAGAGAGACGCGATTAGAGAGGGATGGAGGGATGAAGACCAAGAAGGAGTGACTGGAGGAGGAGTGGGAGATTGGGGATTACCCTGCGGCAACGTGATTTAGCGATGATGCATCTCCTGGTGTCACTCGTGGTTCCTTCTCCATCTGGTAACTGAGCTGCAGGGAACAAACACATGATATTACTGACCTTTCAAAACACACCTTTGACTTCACCTTCCCTTTGTCTGAGACTTGTCCTCCATGCTGTTTCTCCTGCAGGATCAGAGACCTCCTCTTCTCTTTGTAGAGTGAGTCTCAGGGCAGCAATTATCTGTCCTAACGAGATAGAAAACTAACCGAGCTTAACCGTTAATTCAGTTTCTTTGTGTCTGAACTTGACCTGAGCCCAATGTTTGACATGGATTGAGATTCATAAACCCGTTGATGCTTTGTATTCTCACAACTATAAACACAAACATTAACACACACAAGTCATATATTTAGATCCCAATGGAGGCAGACACTTGAATTCACACTTGTGCACAAACACACATTGATCCCATTTTATTAATTAGCTTCTATGTGTTGATCAGACACCACGGTCCGAAAGTGTGTGGGGGGTGCCGTCTTTATTTGATAAAGCCTTGCTAAATTACAGACACTTCTAACACACGTTTGTTAAGGACAGCAATACATAATTGTGTGTGTCTCCTCCTGTCTCTTTGTAGAGTGAGTCTCAGAGTAGCAATTATGATTATAGTCACACGCAGTAGGAAACTGACCCAAGTCCGAATATCACCTCCAAGTTTTGTCCGAGTCCAATGTCTCTCTGAGGCTACGTCCACACGACCATGTTTTAATTCTAAAATACATCGCTCTTGCTATGTTCCCTCGTATCGTCCTCAATACTCCAGAGTCCTTAAAGCAGAGAATCAGCGTTGTAGTATGAACAAGAAACAATGGAAATGTTGAAGCTGCTTTTGCTTCCTGATTCTCTATCATTCTTATCCTGGTTCTTATCAGTTACAGCTCGATTACCAGAGGGAAGACGATGTATCGTAAACACTCATATCTCCACCTTGTTGTTCGTCCAACAAAGTAAATCCCTCGCCGTACTTCTCACCATTGTTGTTTCTCGTAAAGAAGAGTAAACAACATGCTCCGTGTTTACCTGGGGGAGTGGTCACATGATGTGTGTTTTTTTTCATTTGGGGCATCATTACCGATACCGGACTTCAAACACGTGAACGGGAATGTACGAGTAGGAATCCAGAGAGTTGTTCCAGAGCCAAAAGAACTGGAGGAAGCAACACTCCTTTGAATTGTAAATGAAGTGAGATCCCTCCCGTTAGGCTCCCAGTGGGAATTGAACATCTCCTTTTCCATTTTCATTACATGGCACTCTCATGTTTTATGTTTCTCTTTACAACTCCCTTGTTCTTCTGCTCTTTCCTTTTCGGAGGCTCTTGTTAATTTTAATCCCTCTCACTGGCACGTTTACTCTCCTCGGCTCATTTGCTCGCTCTTTGTTTTCGACTCATGAGGTAACGCTTAACAAGGGGTTGGTGGCTTTTTATCTCAAGTGCAGATTTGAGTGCTACATCTGTTTTGGACACAGAGAAAAAATACCAACAAGTCTAAAGAGATTGCGAGCAACAGGAGAAGAGAGAGCTCGAATTAGATTCCAGAAGAACGAGACGTTGCCGAGAGAGAGAGAGAAATAAAAAATAGAGGAGGAGAAAGTCAGGTGTGTGCTAACCTTTTTCTTTTTTTGGGCGGTGAGCAAAGAGAATGTCAAAACCTGGTGACATTTGAGATTCAAACAAGGATGATTGACACCAACTTTTACTTCTACGTATATATGGGAGAGTGGGCTCTGCATTCTATCTGTCTGTGCATGTGTGTGTGCATGTGTGTGTGTGTGTGTGTGTGTGTGTGTGTGTGTGTGTGTGTGTGTGTGTGGACATGATTGACATGGTAAATTGGAAAGGTCAACCGGTGCTAGTGTTTGGTTCGGACAGGCAGACAGCAGCAGGATGTAATCTTCCCGCAGCTCACGTTTCACAGAGGGGAAGTGGAATCTGAGCCGAAGACAAGACACGGCTCAAATACCTGGAGGAGGAAGAGTGTTGCCTTGTATGAAATCTACATTTTAATATGTAAACCTTGCTCGCTGCTGTTTATACACTGTGTCTAAATGAAAGCTCTCCTCAGCTCTGGTCAGATTTACAAAGTGAGGCAGACGGCCGGGTGCGAGCAGAGGAAGCTGGTTGACTACGAGATGTGATGGTGGGAGTCTGTCAGGGATTTGCTCTGAGGTCTGGGGTCAACTCTCCAGTCAGCTTATTATTTCACTGGACACAACTTTTTGTGTGAGAGCGAGTGTGTGTGTAGAGGGGTCCAGAGTCCTTGTGTGTCTCTGTGAATGTGTCGGGGTTGGAAATTGGAGTGTTACATTTGTAAAGCCATTGATATGAATTTCAAATAGGTGTGTGTGTGAGAGAGAGAGAGAGAGAGAGAGAGAGAGAGAAGAACAGAGGGAAGAGCGAGTGAGATTGACAGGGTAAATTGGAGTGGTAAGGGTTCTGAGGGTGAACTCTGGTTTTAAAACAGTGGAGAGAAAAAGAGAGAGAGAAAGAGAGAGAGAAAGAAACGACTCAAATGTGTTGCTAAAAAAAGTCTCCGTGCACTCGGGGGAAATGTGACAGTGGAGGTGGGCGAACGAGGGAGAACGAGGCGAAGCCGAACAGGAGAATAGATTATCACTGAGGGATCTGGTTGTATGTAGATGGAGGGTAGAGAGGAAGGGAGGCCCGGCAGGTGTGTGTGTGTGTGTGTGTGTGTGTGTGTGTGTGTGTGTGTGTGTGTGTGTGTGTGTGTGTGTGTGTGTGTGTGTGTGTGTGTGTGTGTGTGTGTGTGTGTGTGTGTGTGTGTGTGTGGGAGGAGGTGTTGAGTCACGGAGGCTGCGGAGGCGCTGCAGCGAACAGGTGACCCCCCCGCTGGGGACCGGGAGGTCAGCACCTGCACAGTTCAGCCGGAGGAGTGAGACATGACACACATAGCAACAACCACCTTCACACACACACACACACACACACACACAGAAAGATCAGGTACGGCATGTGGGATTGTTTTACGGAGAAACATCCTCAACACAAATACTGTACTAATTCCCTGTGGTAGACCTACGCAAAGACACACACACACACACACACACACACACAGACACACACATCGTAGCGAGCACACACAGAGGACACTGTGACCTGGTTGTTTGTAGGTCCTTCAGGCACTGAATACACAATAGTGAATTCATGAATACAAATCATACTCAAGGCTGAGACACACTTAGACACACACACACTAATATTTTCAGATGGAATTGTATTTTTTTTAAAATCACTCTCATTTCATCTATATATTGAGCGGTGGAGTGTTGTGTGTGTAGACATGAAACAGGAAGCTTGTGTTCACCTGTTCGGCTGCAGTTATATTTTATCGGCTGTGAAACGCACGTCAGTAAACACAGAGATGATCCCGACGCTTTTCAAAGGATCGGAGACAAAACAATGACGGGAGGAAAGTTACCGGAAAATGTGGTTTAGTGGATTTAACCTCACGAACATCAGAGGATTTGTGTTGTGAAGGAACACACACACACACACACACACACACACACACACACACACACACGGTTTCCCTGTTGTCCCCCGATGTCCCCATTGTTTCTCTGTTCCCATTCGTAACTGAGCATGACTCAGTATGACACTTCATTTGAATACACACCCACAGTCGTATGCCCCCCAGACCAAAGCCTGCAAGTTCCTGTGTGTTGTGTGTGTCTGTTTGGATTTGTGTGCGTGACCCTCTTTCCACATTCTCCAAAATAATAGACTTCCCACTAGAGCAGCTGAACAGCACAAACTGTTCTAGTTAAATTGGTCTCTTTAGTTCTGTTTACCATCAATCTGGCTATTGTGTCTTTCTACACTAGTGTCTGTTCAACCTGAAGAAATCCATGTGATGTAAAGTTAATGAACAATCAACAAGATTAAGAAAATTAAAATCGAAAACTCTTTATTCTTCCAAACTTTTCTCTCCCTCTTCTTTAGCTTTTCTCAGTTTTATACTGAAGCATCTTTTTTTTGTTCCTGTTTCTCGTCAGCTGGCTTCAACACGTGTCCCATACAGTGTGTGTGTGTGTGTGTGTGTGTGTGTGTGTGTGTGTGTGTGTGTGTGTGTGTGTGTGTGTGAGTGTGTGATGCACATACTGAGCGAACTTTGCACTGATGCACTACCTCAGAATCTTAATTAAGTCCCTGACGCACACACACACACACACACACTCTCAGATCCAAACACACACACACTCAGACACAAACACATACACACAAACACACACACACACACACACACACACACACACTCTCTCTCTTAGATCCAAACACATACACACAACACACACACAGACTCAGATCCAAACACATACACACAAACACATACACACACACACACACACATACACACACTCTCTCTCTCTCTCTCTCTTAGATCCAAACACATACACACAACACACACACACACACACACACTCAGATCCAAACACATACACACACACACACACTCAGATCCAAACACACACACACACACACACACACACACTCAGATCCAAACACATACACACACACACACACACACTCATATCCAAACACATACACACACACACACACACACACACAGATCCAAACACATACACACACACACACACACACACACACACACACACACACACACACACACACACACACACACACTCAGATCCAAACACATACACACACACACACACACAGTATTCAAGTGTTGAGTGAGTGGCTCAGTGGCTGTATAGCAGTGTGAGGGGGTGTAGTGTATTGATAGATGAATTGTGAATGTAGATCTTCTGCCAGTAGAATGTCACTGCCATCACTTCCTCCCGGCCTCCGGTCCTGCTCCACCCGAATCATGACACACGCAGGCAGAGAGGCAGAGGAGAGATGATAGAGGCCAGAAGAGAAGAAGAAAAGAGGGAATGAGTGAATGAGAGAATGAGAGACAACACTTTGTGGCTGGCACTTGATGGAGGAGCCGCTAACAGCTCGTCTTCCTCTGGACTCCGTGATAACATGGCGTTCCCTCTTCCTGCCTCTCATCCATTCCTCTGTCTCTTGATTTTTGTCTTTGTTTCTTCTTCTTCTTCTTCTTCCTCCTCCTCTTCCTGTTTTCCTCCTCAATTCACAGACAGCTCAGAGACGACTGTCTCGTAAAAGCTTGTGTTCTTCTTTTGATTCTTTTTCATGTGTGTTTTGCTAAATGTTTGTTTTTTGCCGCCACCGGAGGAAACACTTGAAATCTAAATGATATCTCTCCTGTTTGCCCAGGAGATATATTGTATTTTTTTTAATGTTGTGCAATATACTGCACTGGGAAAAGTCTTTTTAATAATCTGGGGGCATTTTATTAACGGATAGAAACAAAGAGAAGATACTCTTAGTACCAAATCTTCTATCCAACATACAGGTTAGATGTGTTATCTAGTGGATAAATTTAGTAACTACCCTAGAGATATGGTAAGACAGATATAAGTTATATCTTTATATAAGTTATATAATAGGTTATATATCGATATTCTGCATAAGAATCAGTCAAGACACTATCCAAGCCATGTCATGAACTGTACATAAAGATACAACTTTCGAAAAGAGTCTCTTGATTTTTGTCTTTGTTTGTGTGTTTCTTCTTCTTCTTCTTCTTCCTTCTCAGGGTAGATGCTCCTCTTCCTGTTTTCCTCCTCAATTCACAGACAGCTCAGAGCCGACTGTCTTGTAAAAGCTTGTGTTCTTCTTTTGATTCTTTTTCATGTGTGTTTTGCTAAATGTGTGTTTTTTGTTGCCACCAGAGGAAACACTTGAAATCTAAATTATATCTCTCCTGTTTTCCCCTCTGCTCCCCACTTTCTATCTCCCCCCCTTTCATTCCATTTCTCTTCATCCCACTCTCTCCGGCTGATGGACAGTTGGAAAGAAGAACCGAGGGTCAACAGGTAAAGAACCATTTACATTTACATTATCTTCCCCTGCTCTTTCTCTCGTGCTCCTTCTCTCGTAACAGAGACAAATATTCCTGTGACCCTCTCCCTCCGCGGTGGGGGGGTCAGAGCTCAGGGCCGCTTGGCTAAGTGCTTTGCTGAAGGTCACATCTGCAGTGCTGGTGGGTGCACGCTGTAAAAGATGTTCCACTATTCCAGGTTTCAGTGTTTCTGCCTTACTGCGAGTAAGAAAAACCTTCAGCCAGCCGCCTCTAACCTCGAGGTCAGTTTGCTCTCGGCCTGAACCTGTGAATATACACTCAGAGAACCTGATGGTTTGCAGCAGTGCTTGTCAAATCTTTGAAAACAGAGAGAACTTAGTGTATTTATTGATCTTTGCAGGCTTTAGAGTGAAGTTCTGCTTTAAGAGTAGATGAGTCACTCTCATCTTTAAAAAAAAGCCATAAGTGGAGTAGCTCTAACTAATGGTTTTCACTTTGGAACAGTGACGCAAGTAAACAGCACAAAATGCTGAATAATCTGGAGGAGAATTACAACATGACTGACTATTTATATTCATGAAAACTTCTAAAGATGAAGATAAAACAGCTACTTTGGGAAATGAAGAGGTGATCAACATAAAGCGATGTTGATCTGGTCCTTTTCCGTAATTATAGAAGCAGACACATGGACTTGGAGAGTTGCACTGCTCGGTTCAGGAGGTCAAACTGCATCTCAGTGGCTTCAGGACCGATTTGTTCACGTCTGTTGAACAGTTTGAAGAACAGCAGCAACAGCTGGGAGAAAATAATAGTATTTAATTTGACTAAAGAAGGTCCTGTTGTGTGTTGTGAGTCATGTTCTACCACAGGATTCGTGGTCATAGCTTCAAGTCGGACGCATCATATTCATGACTTTTAAAGACAAAAGTAACAGTGAGCCATGGATAAAGATAATTATAGTAAATACATCGACAAATAAACTTCATGTCAGACTGAACGGAGGAGAAAGTTGTTCTACTATGACTACAGTTTAAAAACGTGACGTTGTCAACAACACGGATCATTTCTCACACATTTCAGAAGCAAAACCTTAGAAAAAATACAACGGGGTCAAAAAAACAAAAGCTGCAAAAACACGAGGATGTGAAAGTCGGTTGGAAAATTTTAATTGCATGGAAATTAATTGCATGGAAAAAATGTGAGAAGTGTGCAAAGGTCTTTAGAGATACTATAGATTTTAAGTTTGGTGTAAATGTCTTTTAATGTGGTAAGATATTAAAGACGTATGCAGAAAATAATACAAAACTTTGGCTTTGCCTTTTGCTCCTCCCCCCCCGGCTGCCACGTCACCCACTTTAGAATCTGCTGACTTACAGAATAGCTGCAGTGGTTCTGTCTGTTGTAAAATGTGTCTTGGCAGCTGAAGAACATAAATTCAGAAGTGCAGAAGGGAAGCTTTAGTTGAGTGTCAGTTGCCTGTAGCTAGCTAGCATCATCCGCGCGGCTACTACCGCGAAGGAGCAGCGAGCGCCGGAGTCAATTTATATCCCTGTTCGGAAGTAGTTTAAAAGTTATATGTTATAGGTTCTATATGTCATATATATATAGGCTATGTCTGTATCTAAAGTGCGTGTGTGTGTGTGTGTGTGTGTGTGTGTGTGTGTGTGTGTTTGCAGATATGAAGCAGTTGCACATACCTTTATTTTGCTATGACGAAACGTTACCTCATTATGTCGTTGTGTGTTTCATCATCGAGCCAAAACATCGCAACTTATATAAAACTCCAAATGAATCTAATAATCATCGAGAGCTCCTGAGAGCTTCAGTCCTCCTCTGCCTCTCCATTACCGCCACACGTTTCCACGCTTCTTCTCCTCCTCCTTCCCTCCCTCTCTCCTTCCTTCCTCCCTCCCTCTCTCCATCTCCTCCTCCCATCACTTGTGTGGCATGATGACAGAGATAGATAGAGGCTTTGGCAGCTGAAGGAAAAGATGAATATTTAAAATGGGGCATCTCTCTCTGGGTCCTCTCACTGCTTTCCTATTGTGTGTGTGTGTCTCCCCTTGGGGCTTGGATCTTCTGCTCTAAGTGCGTGTGTGTGTGTGTGCGTGTGTTTGTGTGTGTGTGTGTGTGTGTGTGTGTGTGTGTGTGTGTGTGTGTGTGTGTGTGTGTGTGTGTGTGTGTGTGTGTGTGTGTGTATTTTTGAGTGTGTGTGTGTGTGTGTGTGTGTGAGTGTGTGTGTGTGTATGTGCGTGTGCCATGTCTTGAATGTGGTTTTTTATTGGCATTCTAAGGCAAGAGTAGTCAGACGATGACACTTAGCTGTCAGCATGAAGCATTAATGAGCTCAGTGACACACACAAACACTCGGCCCACTGGCACACACACACACACACACACACACACACACACACACACACACACACACACATGCCATGCTCTCCAGAGAGATCAGCAAATTATCACCTTCTCCTTTCCATTTATTTTTGTATACCCTCCAAAAAAACTCATTAAAATATTGAACAAAAAAGAACCTTCCCATCTTCTTGAACCTTCTCGTTTCCAGGTGCCCTTCCTCTTCTGTCATTCTCTCTCTTTTTCCTCTCCTCTGTCTTTCTTCAGCCGTTTCACTCTCTTGTTGTGTGTACGGCCTCAGTGTGATATGTGTTAGTTGGCTGTGGACTCTGCAGACACATATCTGACAACTCTATTAATACACAGTCAGCTAACACCAGGCTGCCCCTGTGAGAGTGTGTGTGTGTGTGTGTGTGTGTGTGTGTGTGTGTGTGTGTGTGTGTGTGTGTGTGTGTGTGTGTGTGTGTGTGTGTGTGTGTGTGTGTGTTTGTGTGTGTGTGTGTGTGTGTCTGTGTCTTCGCCCCCAGCCCATCCCTCTGCTCTCGAGGTCTCCGCAGAGATTTGACTCAAAGGCTTAAACACAGAGATTTACACTCATAGAAAGATGATACACACAGAGACAGCGGAGGTGGTGTGGAGTGACTGGCACATTTAATAGCAGAACAAGCTGTAATCTGAGAATCCATTCAAAGAGGGATTACACTCTAATCTGTGGATGGAATAGCCTTTCATCTCTCCCTCCGTCTCTCCCTGTCGATCCATCTCTATCTCCTTCCTGCCCTAAAGCTGCAACAATCCTTTTTACCAGCCCTGGTTCTTTTTTTCTTTTTTCTCTCTTCTTCTCCTTTCATCGTTCCTATCCTTGATTTAATTTGGGATTTTTTCGTGCTTCCGCCTGAATGACACGCTCACACTCTTCTACAGCTGTGTCACCTCAGCAGCACTTGACTGTCAATCAGCAGTGATTGCACTGACGAGAGCGTTTTGAATGTTGCAGTGTGTGTCGCTGCCTCTGTTGTGCAGAAGTAGATTCACCTCCAAGGCCCAGGAGATATATGTATTTGCATTAATGTTGAAACTGTGCACTGTGAAAAGTCCTTTTAATAGTCTTGGGGCTTTTTATTAACGGATAGAAACAAAGAGAAGATATCTTTAGTGCCAAATCTTCTATCCAACATACAGGTTAGATGTGTTATGTACTGTCTAAATTTCGAAACTAGCCTACATATATTGTACCACAGATATAAATCCTAAGTTTATATAGGTTATCTATCAATATTCTGTTAAGACACAACATTAAACACACAAAAGTGATCCCAAATCCTCCTGATCACCCCCTGGTGTATGGCTGCGGTATTGGTGATAAACTCTGCCTGCTCCATGTTAGCAGATGGGACATGGACTTCTACGTCTGCAAACTCTGGCTCCAAATTAAATTAAAAGCAAAACGGCGATGTGGTATCTTCATGTGGAGTCTATGAGACACGTGCACAAACACACACTCACACACTTTTTTCTCTAGATTTATTTTTAAACAGCCCTTTTTGTATTTTAAGCTCCTCGTTTAATCAGCCCTGGCTCCTTAATGAAGCTCCTCAGCCCCTACTTGTTGTTTTGCTCTCACTTCGTTTAGGCTACAACTCTGCTATTTCTATTCTGCCCTCTTTCCCTCCTTCCCTCCTCCTCTCCTCCACTCTTACTCTCCTACTCTCTGCCACATGGTGTTTCTCATTTGCTAAATGAGGAATCCACTAGAGTTAGATTAAACTTCTGGACATTCTTTACAGGGAGCCTTTTAGCTGCCACAGCACGGACACACACACACACACATACACACATTAACTCTCTCTGTCAGTTTGAATGTTTCTCCTTGTGTAAATTGAGGAAGATTAATGAATTAATCCCTGACAACAGAAAGGAGGAGCTAAGTGGATGATAGGGAACACGACGGGCAGGAGGGGACGTGAGATACAGATGAAAATGAAATGCTGGAGATTCCCCTCTGAGGAAAGAAAAGGATGTAACAGGCACTGACAGAGAGAAAAATAGCGCGGATCACACAACCATATGGCGTTTTGCTTTCCCCTCGACTTCCACTATTGTGTCTGTCACTCCAGAAGAAGAAGAAGAGGAAGAAGACCATCTGCACAGTCCCCTCTCCGCATTCCTTATCTGCATATAAACCTGATTTCCCTCTTCTAAGCCCTTTTCTCTTTCCTCCATGTTCTCCTTTGTCACTCCGGTGTTCTCCGCTCTGCTCCCCTCAGACACTCAGCCCAAGTTAACAGGTTGGACTCATTATCTACTGGTTCCTGTCTGACCTTTGCTCCCAACAGTGGACGACAAACGTACACTCTATACTCCACTTCTTTCTCTGCATGTCTCCCAGTCTGTCCTGTACCCTCCACTGCCACCCATCATTAGTCCTTACCTTGTGTATGTGTGTGTGTGTGTGTGTGTGTGTGTGTGTGTGTGTGTGTGTGTGTCTGAACTTGTTTTGTTACCTCTTTAGCATATTTTACAGCATAAGCACTGATCTTATCAGGAGCAGTAGACCTCATGGGGACCAAAGCCTGGTCCTAATGAGGCAAATCCTCATTTCTGAGGTCCTGGTTAGGCTTTGGTTAGGCTGTCCACAATAAATGGAAGTCAATGACAACTCCTCTGCAAATGTGTGTGTGTGTGTGTTTGTGTGTGTGTGTGTGTTTAGTTGAGAACGAGGACCTGAGAGTTATAAAGACTTTGACTATTACTTCCTGTTCCTTTTTCTGTTTTCCATAAATGACTTCACTTCTGTCGAGACAGTTGAGTGGGAGAGTGTGTACTTGCACTTCTCTTTTTTGTAAGGACCAGTTTGAGTTGTGTGTGTGTGTCTTATGTCAATGAGTGTCCTCACAGAGACAGAACTAAAGGTATAAGTACGTGTGTGTGTGTGTCTGTGTGTGTGTGCTGTCATTTACCTGTCTCACTGTTCCCGCACGTCTTCCTCCGTGTGACAGTGCGATGTGACTTTTCTGCTCTTTCTCGCTGATATAAAAAGAGTTGATGGAGAGAAAGAGGAATAAAGAGCACAGTCAATTACCACCTTTTCTTCCTTCCCTTCAAGGGAGAGATCAAAGCTGCTCCCCCCCTCCATTTCTTCTCTTCACATCCCACCTCCTATCAGAGCCATCCTGTTAATGTGTACTCTCCACTCCTCCCTCATTGGAAATCTACATATTCATCTCGTGTGCATGAGAAACTCAACGATGTTCACACACGTGCACGAACATAACTGTCAAATGACGCCTTGACGAAGTATAAAAGCAACTTTATCTACTATTTAATTGGAACGTGCTTCTGTTTTTACACTTTTGTCGCACATTACACGTGTATGCTTTTCTTGTGAAAGGGTCATATCATTTCATAAATCCTTTGCAAACACACAATCATAATCTTGCGCGCACACACTACAAATCTCTTTAATGCACCTTTTAGCTCGTAAATCTTTTGTCACACACACACGGCCTCTAATACATTATTATACACCATGCTGGGTTGTGTGCTTCAGACAAAGAATGATTATGTTTATAAGGAAGAATTACATGAACCATCATTCTGTAATAGTCTGTAATTCTACTCCACTTATGCCAAACTCCTCACATACAAAACACCATTATGACATTGTATTTCTTCATTTCTTGCAAAGTAAAAGCATTCGACTCCGTGTCCTTGATAAAAACCACTGCAACTTTTTTAATTTTTCCTAAACAAAAGTCTTAAAATACTTTCTCTTGCCTGTCAGCAGATATAATACATATGCATAAAGTAAAAGTGGGAGTTGTGCGTCAGGAAGTTACTCAGTTCAATCAGACCTTTGCAAACACAGTCAACTTCCCATTGTTGCTGGAAATGTCCTTGTTATGCAACTGCCATATGTTGATTTTAAAAACAACTTTTTATCTTTTTGAAGTATGATTTTATTGTACTGGGAAATACTGATGTAAGATTTGAAGATTTTATATAATAGTAAATATTGACATGGTCTTAAATAGTCTTAAATGGATCTTCCTGAAATCCTGATATTTCCATTGTGTGAATTAGTTTGTGTCAAGCCAGACTCACACTTGTACGTTGTGTTCATATTCATATCAGTCAGGGATCTGATCTGTGGAGTTTTTGTCCTCATGATTCCAGAACACTAACCGGCCGCATCCTCCAAAAAAACCGCTGACAAAAGGAAAAAAAACGTGTTACTTGGTACGATTCAGCTTTGAAGTGAAAGACACAAACAAAGGGAGTATTGACCCACAGATGGCTGGGGGGTGCAGACGATTTGCTCCGTCTGTTTTGCAGCAAGGTTCAGTTTATCTGCGTCACAGCACCGGCTCAGTCCAGGCGACGCTTTGAGCCACAACGTGTGAAACGCTGCTTCAATGATATTAAAACAAAGCTCAGTGCAGTTTGTATCAGATCTGTGGAGACTGAATCCTGAGAGACTCCCGAGTAACATTTCTCACGTGACCGAAATCCATCCCATTGTCCCGCAGAACCGCTTGTTTAACGTTTGGCTCGGTTCTAAAATTAGTCAGAGAAACAGCTCAGGGTTCAAATCGAGCTAAATGTGTTTTCACTGTGTACACTGTGATGGTGTCTGCTCGAAAAAGTATCATGATGAATAGTCGAGGGTAAGATTGTGAACGCAGGAAAAGGTACAGCAGCGTGTGTGTGTGTCTGTGTGTGTGTGTGTGTGTGTGTGTGTGTGCGACTATTATGGACTGAGTTCCAGATTGTGCTGCTGTGTGTGCACGAGTGTGATTTATGAGCTAAACTACCTCTCATATTTTCTCTCTCTGTCACAGATCCTGAGTCAGAGCTTTTGGCTCCAGCGATCGTGATTGGACCTAAAGACACAACAGTGGTGGCCGGGAGTGAGGCTACACTGGAGTGCATTGCTAATGCCAGGTAAAGTTATTTTATGCACACGCACACGCACACGCACACGCACACGCACACGCACACGCACACACACACACACACACACACACACACACACACACACAGCTCACTCACATAAACACACAAGCATTGAATAATTCTTTTCTCGCTCGACAGCCCTGTTTTCTTCCAGGACAATTAGAGGACACCACATAAACCCATTGCTCAGCATTTCTCTTCCACCAGAATTAGTGTATAGACACACTGGCACAAATGCACTTGCACACACACACACACACACACACACACACACACACACACACACACACACACACACACACACACACACACACACACACACACACACACACACACACACACACACACACACACACACACACACACAAGTTAACTTAAACAGAAGTCATCCCAACTGACATCAGCAGAGAAGCTAAACACACCCACACATTTACACAGGCTCATGCCAAATACTGTCTGCACACACACACACACACACACACACACACACACACACACACACACACACACACTCACTTCATTGTGCACCTTCTAACTCTTTTCCTACCCAAACTTTATCCTTAACTCACCCCTCACCCTGACTTTAACTTGGATCTTAGAAATGTCGTCAGGACTCTTTGGCTCATGAGGACCAATGTGTTTATACTGGAAAAGAGTTGTTTATAGAAACTATATCAGTTTCCACTCATCCCTCTGTTACTTGTCTTAAACACATTGGGAACAGACTCTTATTTGTTATAGGGTTGACGTGAATGCAGAATGGTTATGTGTAATTGTAGCACTTGGTAATGTTTGTCATGTTTCATTGTGAATTCTTTGCTTCCTAGTTTATACACAGAAATTTCCATCTGTGTTTACCTGCTCACAGACGCATGTTTTTGTATCCAACATTGATTGATTAAAAAAATAACACATGCTTTGAACAGATAAACGCAGCCAGGAGGATAAATATTCTGAATCTTTTTGAGTAAAAAAGTATTTTAGTCTTAAAAAGTCTCAATTATTTGAATTTCATGAGAAGCTATTTCCATCGTATGTCAAATTAGTTTGTATTTTATGTTAAAGTGAAATGTCTTGGGGGTTTGTAAGGTTTGTATTGATTTTGTGTGTTGTTCTAAACGATGCAGATTAGCACTCTGGGCAGAGCTGAACCCCAATATGCCCCTGATGACTGTTCCACTTTCATAGAATAGTTGCTGTCCACAGATACACTGAATGAATGGATGAATGGCAAAACACTGCACTGCTTCGAGTGGTATAAAGCTCTATATACAAATACACCTTTTACCATGTGTTGTTAAACCAATAAGACGAATACATAACTGATAAACTGAAACCATTCGGGTCCTGCAGGACAGTGAAAGACCCTGAAAACCAACTGTCTCTGCAGTTTGTGAGATAACGTATTACACTAAGGTTTATTCTCTACTCAGCAAATACACCTTATCTTCAATTATGGTGATATGGTGAAGTAATATAGAATTTGTAGACTCTGATATTCCTTCATACGTTTCCTACTTGACTCGTTTAAACCTGCAGAAGCTCTGCTCTTCTGTTAGTGTGAGTTATTTAGACCGAGTTCATCAGGCCGATAGTTCACTAGGAGCAGAAGTCCCTTTGTTTCTCTCTGAGCACTTGGCCAGTGGGCAGCACTTAAGGTAAAGAGAGAAACATGAGAGCTGTCTCTTTTTTTTCCATTCAACACAGAATCATTTGGTCTTTGTAAAGCTGCTGCACTGGTTTGACAGCTGCAGACAAATCAGCCCAGCGTCTCCTGTATTTCTTCTACCAGGGACGATCCTTTCCTCAGGGAGCAGTTCTGATATCAGACAGGCAGCCGCTGAAGAATAGTCCACAGAGATAATTCTGTAGCCTGAGAACAAATGGAAGAGACAAACTTCACCACTGGAGTTTTGGAAGAATGTGGAGTGAGAAATCAAATCTCCTCTCCAGATCCATTAACCATCAAGTCTTCCAGTCTGATGCACCAGTGCCGTCCTGGTAAAAGAACTTAAGATAATTAGAAGTCTGAGTGAAAACAGGCGGCGCCAGTAGGCCTGATATCAAGAGCTCCAAATCTGCTTTCCACTCTCAGAGTCTTTTGTTGTAGACGGGATCCGCTGAGTAAGCAAGTTAAAATTCTGACATATCTGCCTCGCAGTGAATTTAAAAAGTTTTTCCATTCTACTTTGTTTTTACCTCCAGGTGTTTCATCTGAGGGAGGAAGCAGCTCGAGATCTCTGAACTGTGTCCTCATGAAACTCTGACTTTATAGTATTTAGCTTTAAATAAGTTGAACTGAGCTTAAATCAATTGTGATAATAATAATAATAACAACAAAACTAATAACCATCATAATGATAATATAATAAAATATGTATTCAGAAATAGACATATTCATACTGGGCAGTTATATGCTTATATTGACATGGGGAATGTAGGAACCGGGGATCGAACCCTAGACCCTCTAGTTAGTGGACGACCCACTCTACTCCTGACCCACAGCCACAGAGACATTTAGAGATTGATGTTTTTGCGCCTCTAGATTTTGGTTTATTTTCACTATTTGCATACAAATCCCATAATTGAAGTAAAGCCTATGTTGGCATGAAGAGAACATATCTGGAAGAGAGTTCCAGCTGCTGATTATGACCTAATCCTCTGTTTTCCTTGTAAGTCAGTTGAACATTTTAATGCAGATTCCTTGTAAGAATTGGATTATTTCATGAAAATGCACCAAATATATTGAGCTTCAATTGAAAGGAGGTTTTGCCTTATTAATGCTATTTTCTCTCAAACACAGAGTCTCAAAAGAATTGTGTCGCTGTTGTTTTATCCAAAAACAGAATTTCATTTTTCATGAATGTCCCTTTCCTCAACGTCCCCAGTAGCTGAGTGAAGCTCCTTCATGCTGAGTGGAGCTGACGGCTCTGATGTGCTCACTGTCATCATTCATTTCCTGCCTCATTGATACGTAAACTGATGGATTTAATATGTTGTAATTGCCTTCTGTCACTCTTTTGCCTTTCGTGCGATTCTCCACACTTCTCGTCTCCTCTCATCTGTTCTCTCCTCTCCTCCTCCTTCCTCATCTCCTCCTCCTCTCAGGCCGGTGGACAGCCTCGTGGTGTCATGGAAACGGGATGGGCGTCGGCTGACCAGTGGGCGTCGGCTCGTTTTTCCTGCTCCATCGTCTTCTGACACTGGGCTATATGTTTGTGAAGCGTTGCTTAGTAACAGCACTGCCAAACCTGCGGAGGCAAGGGCACACCTCACTGTGATAGGTGAGGAACACGCCAATCACTCACACACACACACACACACACACACACACACACACACACACACACACACACACACACACACACACACACACCTAACATGATTACCCTGGGTAGACCCGACCCATCAGGACAAATGGTGTAAACAGGTTCCATTAATCCACGTTTTAAACCCGCTCCTGTATTATTTTCCTTGTACATGTTTTCTGCTTCAGGCTCAGTTGCTTTCTGTTTATTCCTCCATTTATTCTTTTCCTTTTCTCCGGGATGTGTGACTGTGAGAACCTCGGGCGCTGGCTGTCATCTGCAGGCCCCCCCGAGCCGAGTCCGTTGTCCACATTCACCAATAAACCCTCCGTCCCTGTCAGAAACAACTGTTGCGTTCAGGTGCACACGAACTGGCCCACGTGTGATCACACACAACACGCTCACACGCTTCATCACAACACAACACAACACCACGGACACACACATGATGGGTCGGCGCCGGCAGCTAAATGAGTTTTTTTCTCCCTGGAGACACAAATCAATAAGACGACACTCAAACCCCTCCCGCCCCTTGATATGTGTGTGTAAATAGAAAACAACATACATGCAGCCAGGCAGGGAGGGAGGGAGGGAGGGAGAGAGGGAGGGAGGGAGGGAGGGAGGGAGGGAGGGAGGGAGGGAGGGAGCGTCTGATTGATGAAGTGAAACTTTCCTCTTCCAGTTCGTCAGCGTCTTCTTGATCTTCTCTGAGCGTCGGAGCAAACTACCCGTGCCTGTGAAATTCTCAGAAAAGAACCGCCCCTAAATATTGATACTCCACTTTCTTTTTGTTCCCCCTCACTATCTACCACTCTCTTTCTTTGTCCTCCCTTCTCTCTACGTGATCTTCCTTCATTAGGCCAACAGGACGGCTCAGGCCTGCATTCATATATGTATCAGAGAAGCTAATGAACACGTTGGTGCTGATGTGCTTTCTGCTGTGGGCTCAACAGACCTTGATGCAGGGAACCAGATTCCTAAACAGAATAGTGTATGTGTCTGTGTAAAAGAAAGGAAGAGCTTCAAAGGCATTCATTATTCAATTTCATTTCTTTTTTTGGCCTGATCCTCTAATCGGAATATGTATGACACCGCGTGCATGTGCCTGCCCCCCCCACAGACGACTAACGTTGCCCCCAAAAAAAACAATATATCTGTTGTTGTTCTCCATCTTTGTTTTGCAGCCGGGGAGCAGAATATCCAGGAAAACTCAAATCTCCAAACACAAACAACCCAAACGCTGCGGAATGTGTGTTGTTGTATTTGTGCGTCTAGGTCCTCGCGCTCACCTGACTGAAGGGGATTAACGTCTCTGTGTTATCGGTGTCATGCCACATGGCTGTTATTCATCTCTTGTTTTCCTGTCCTCCGCTCAGCGCCTTCTCCTTCTCTTGTCAAAAAGACTGTGCACATGGAGATAGGAGATGGGAATACATGTGGGTTTAAAAGTTGGCAGCAAACTGTAAAAGAACTTGTAGACAAGTAGAATAAATGTTGCAGGGACATGAGAGACTGCAGAGCTGTTGTTCTCATGCACACAAACACACAATCCAACACATTCCAACACATTCCTGTCATTCCAGAGTTTTGATAACACTCATAGTCATAAGAGCCTGAAACATCACAACTAAATGCAATAACCAAACCATTACCCTAATCCTGAACCACAACCAAAATGTTCTCATAAATCCTAACCTGAACCTTTAATATAAAACCCTTTATATACAGCCAGATAAAGTTCTTACCCAAAAAAAACTACTCTATAATATTTTCTCTTAACTTCTTTAATTACTTGAATTTAGCAGCAACTCAACTCTTTAAAATCGGTCCAGGGCTTTGAATCCTAACCTCAACCATTGAGTTTTTATTGCCTAACCCTAAACCTTGCCCTCACCAAATTGAATCTACCTTTTCCAAGGCTTGGCGACACATTCCCGACTGAAGAAAGCTCGGCACAACACTGAAAGATAATCACTGAGGCGTAAAGATGTACAGGTCCAGTTAGTGTGAATCCAGTTCTAACTTATCCATTCAAATTGTTTTAATTCATGGGGCAGGACTCCATAAAGCAAATGGAACTCTAACTGATATGCTCTGGTTTTTACTTTGCCTTTGGCTCCTCTCTCCAAACCATGTAGTCTTCAGTCTGCACGACTCATCTCCACGGATTCATAACCTTGAAACCACAGAACACAAACTCCGGCTTGAAACAAAAACAAAACCATTTAAAATGAAGCGGCATTAAAATTACAACGTTGTGTCAGAAACATTATTATTGCATGGTTCCTCTTGTGCACGTGTGGAGAGGAAAAGGGCACAGAGGTGAAACTTCTATTAAAAACACGTCTTTTCTCTCAGTAAGAATTCCATCTTTGTGAAAACCCAGTTTGCACGTTCATTATTTAGAGCGTTCACTGGACATTTCATTTTCCTCAAAGTCATTTTTCAGGCGAACAGGTGCCAGTTCTGTAGGGAGCCACTTTTTCCACAGATGCCAGACTGAAAATGAATTAGCTGCTGTGTCACCCTTTCCACCCCCCCCTCTCTCCACCCTCTCCACCCTCTCAATATCTCTCACTAAATATTAACAATTGTTTGGAGGAGGAGGTAACTCTGATATCACATGTAGCAGAAGAGGAAGACACCAAAAGGCAAATACTCGCATTCAAATCCAGGGAATGTGTGTTTTTGTGAAAGTCATTTCACAGGACACACAGACAGAGAACCCCCCCCCCATCCCCCAGTGACACTGAGGATACCCAGGGCCAAAGGGGGGGGGGGGACCCATTGTTATTTTGCAGTGCTGACTCCTCTGCTGCAGAATGAATCCTCCCACTTCTTCTTCTGAGATTCTTCCCCCTCCAGATGTTTAATGATTAAACGTGTTTCCTGGTCCTTGTTATTAGAAGTTCCGACATGTTGCTCCCAGGAAAGAGACTGTTGGTGTTTGTTGTTTTTTCTGAGAAGTTATTCTATACATATATTGAGTGTTTTTCGTCTATATTTCACTGCTTTATTCTAACGCTTTGAAAATGTTGTGTTCAAACAGAACCGCCTTCTCTGAGCGCCCAGCCCAAGAGGAAGATCTTTGCTGAGCTGGACCGGAGCGTAGACATCCCCTGCCTCGCTACAGGTATACTGTGTGTGTGTGTGTGTGTGTGTGTGTGTGTGTGTGTCTCAGTGTGTTTAAAATGAATCCTAACTAGAAGGAGAGGAGGACATTTGGCAGTCTGTGTTCCCATCCCCTTTTCAATTATTCAAATTGCACAATTTGAATTAAAAATTAAAAGCAAATATTGACTGTTGCAAAAAGAAAAGTAAATTCTTTGCCAAGTTTGAAAAGTTGACAAATCAATCAAATTAAACAATTAGGTGCAAATGGAAAAAGACGCACGTGAATCATCTTGTGGTTTAAACTTGACTCAAACCTTTTCTGCAGTGGAGATAAAGAAGAAAATCAGATCTTTGTGGTGCAATTAGAAAACTGTAACATCCCACAAATAGATAAAATAGAAGTATGAGATTTGACAGGTTAATCCACACTCTTCAGGAGAACTCCTTCCTGCGTTGGTGCCACGTTAAAAACATCCTTAACAATTTTAACATCATATGCAGGCAGGCAGAATTCAGCAAAGATTTGTATCCACTGTTTTTACTGTGGATGTTAAAGTTGTACAAGTGCACAGTTGTGTGTCCTCCTCTAGTTGATGTTCTGGTTGGTTTCCCTGGGAACTTCAGAATGAGGTGAGACATAATGAATTTTACAGATGGACACACATTAGGACAGCGTCTCCTCAAAGTTGTTCACAGTGTTGATGATGAAAAGGTGAGGGGAGGGGGGGGTGGTTATACCCTGCTGCTGTTAAAAGTCAGACGGCTCATTGAACTGATTGTGGCGACTCCTCACACGATGAATTCATAACTCCATCCACTCGTCGGCGGCGTCTGTGCAGCGAACGTGAGAAAGTTTGTCACGGACGCCGGGAGTTCTCTCTCCGGCTTCGTCAAGGTGACTCCGTTCAAATCACATTATGCTGAGGTTTGAAGTTATTCAGGAAGTGTATATCTGGTTCGAAGGCTTCTTGAGCAGGGAGCAGATTAACATGCTGAAACCAAGCCTGAAAATTGCTCTTGTTCGTGACTCTTGTTTTTAAATGGATTACACGAAAACACAGTTTTGAGCCGAGATGGACTCAAAAAAACCCGGCAACATGCTGCCTCTCTTTTCTGTCACCCACTGGGAGCGAGTTGATGTCCCTCCTCAGTAATCTGATACAGTGGCAGTGTAATTAAATAGCATCGGCCCGAGGGTACGGAGAGAGAGGGATGGAGGCCGGGAGGAGGAACGAGGGAACGGAGAAGAGACAGATAGAGTGTGGAGTGACGGAGTGAGAGAGAGAGAGACGAGGAGGGGGTCGGGAGAATATTTCACACGTGTCGGTGAAAAGCTTGACACCAACAGATGGAGGAAAAAGTGCGAAATTCATCTCTCCCTCAAACTCCCACTCGTTCACACACGCACACACAAACACACACACACACACACACACACACACACACACACACACACACACACAAACACACACTCGGAGGTTGAAACAGAGTAATTGCACGCGCCCCCTGCCTGTCACATCTGGCATGTCAGACAGGTGGCTGCTGATTCTGTAGATATTCAATGTGCTGCTCTGTCCCCCATCTTTTATTCAGATTGTTTTTTGGCCCCTCCTGCCACCCTTACCCTCCCACCCACCTCCTCCGATCAATATATTATTAGCAGTCATTATGCCCGCATGCATATTTATAGGGCGAGTGGAGAACCGTGAAGGAAAGCGTGTGTGAGGCTGTTTTTCGTGGGAGTTTGAACGATCGGCTCGGCACTGAGGTCAGCTGGTTTGTTATTAAGGGAAAAGCTGACGTTATTCTCCCTCTTTGTGTTGTTTTTTTACATGCGTAGGTGTTCCCCAGCCCAGGATAGAGTGGTACAAGGACGCGGTGCCTCTCTCCAAACTGGCGAACCCCAGGTACAAGGTCACGGCGGCGGCCGGGCTGACGGTGCGCCGGGTGCAGCCGGGAGACGGAGGGATCTACCAGTGCTTCGCCCGCAGCGCTGCAGGAGAGACGCAGACTCACACTCAGCTGCTCGTCTCCAGTGAGTCCGTCCCACACAACCAATCACACATCAATACTTGGGTTGCAAAATTCTGGGAATATTCAAAGTTGGAAACTTTCCATGGGAATTAACGGGAATTAACGGGAATTAACGGGAATTAACTGGAAATGTTGTGGGTAATTTATACTCACTGTATTTACCTTGTCATATACAGACATAAATATAAACATTTTGTTTTGTCATAGGCTGATTTGAGCCCTGAGGAAACTTTGGACACTTGACTATATGCATATGCACTATATGCGTATATACTGCATCTTTGTGTCATTCTTAACATAGGTCTTTGCACAGTATTTGTAAATGTACACAGCCTTTCCTTCTACATTGGATGGGGTGAAATGTCTCCACACATGAGATAGTGCACGTGGCATTGTTCTGTAGAATAAGATGAGAAAAAAGTTTGTAAAAAAAACACTAATGCAAAGCCAGAGAAAAAGATAGTTAGCCAAACAATTGGAATAGTCTGTGAAAATATTTTATAATTGATGGATAAATGAATGGAAATAGGCTAGATGAACAGATGAACAATCCTCAATCCGCATGCTAATATATTTTCCCCAGTAATATCATCGAAACTTACCTGACTAGTCCTGCACTCTACAGCAGGCCTCAATAGCCCTGCAAAATTCAAAATTCCCCAAAGTCCCGAGCTTAATATTCCCGTGGAAAGTTGCTGGAAAGTTGACGGAAATTTACCGGAAACTTTCCGCCCCTTTGCAACCCTAATCAATACACACACCTGCAGCAGGACTGTTATTATTATAGACCCGGCTAATTCCTCCCTGTCTTGATTCCATCTCTCCTCCTTCACTTTGTTTCTCATTTGTCTGAGTTAACGCTTCGACTAAACTTGCTTTTCTTCTCCCTTGTTTGTCGGTGTCAGCTTCTTTATATGAGCTGATTCACGCTCTAGTTCTTTTTAAGGGCTGCAACTACAAAGAATAATCAATGCATTTCATTATAAGTTTCCAGGTGATTTTTTTCAATTATTCAGTTTGATCATTTGGTCGTTAGGGCGTCAGAAAACACATCATATGCCGTTTCCCATCAAGTACATCAGGAAATCCTCATCGTCAATGGTTTCTTGGCATCTCGCTTTAAAACCGAATCGAACTTTGAATTAATTATCCAAGTATGTGCTGATTATAATAATTTGTATTGTTCGAAATAGACAATTTCATTTATCTAGTAAACTCTCTGTAAACCTGGAAACAGACATTTTCTGCTGCTGACAGGAATGAGAGGCTGCAGGTCAAAGAGTCACAAGAGATTTAATTAGAAAATCCAACACCTACTATGCTGTTTGTTTTAGAAAGTGAGTTTTTCTGGGCAGCACGAAATAAAACATGGCTTTTTTTCACATTCTAAAAAACAAGTTCAATGTTCTGACTCGACTCGATAGTTGTCTTCATGTTTCAGCTGCTAAATTAAAGTTATATTTGTCTCTTTTGTCACATTGTGTTTAGTGAGCGCTTGATTATAATTAAAAAGTCTCCATGGAGCTTTCCCACCTCCACCTTCCACATTTATGCACAAACATGTTCCATCAAATAACGGATAAAACCCTCATTGATCACAGAGGACACGTTCTCCATTCTTCTGTCTTCTCCCTCATAATCAACTTCTTCTCTTCTTCCTCAACCGTCTCTTCTTCTCCTCTCACGCTCTCTCACTTTTGCGTTTCAGGCGTGGCCCCCACATTCACTTCTCCCCCATTCGACCAAACAGTAACCGATGGCAACACGGCGTTGTTCAGCTGCCAGGCGAGCGGCGCTCCGAAACCTGCCATCACCTGGAGGAAAGGTAACGGACAGCAGCCGCTCCGTGAGACACGCTGTGAACACCGACTCTGATAAACATCCTGTGTTTGTAATTAAAAACACTCCTAATGTCTTAATTACTTCCCTCCACCTCAAGGCTGTTTTTATAATTCCCTCCCTCCCTCTCTCTCTCTCTCTCTCTCTCTCTCTCTCTCTCTCTCTCTCTCTCTCTCTCTCTCTCTCTCTCTGTAGGATTGCAGGTCCTGGCCAGCGGCTCGGTGCAGGTTCCCAGGTTCACGCAGCTGCAGTCGGGGGGGTTGCAGATTCAGCCAGTCAGCTTCCAGGACTCGGGAGAATACACCTGCACCGCCTCCAACTCCGAGGGCAGCATCAACCACACGGCGGCGCTCACCGTGTGGCGTAAGACTCACGATGCACACGGATACAAAAACACACTAAACTGCTCGATATACATTTACTAAACAGACTCAAACAGAAGTCGTGGAACAGTAATTTATCAGCTGCTGTCCAATCGCATTAGCCGAGGCTAGTGAGCCGCCCTGGGATTGGTTATTGATGCGGTGGACCAGTGCAATGGTGAAATAATCATCTGATTGGTCGAGTGAAGGGATGATTGATAAACTTATGGTAAAGTTATCGATTGCCTTGTGTTTGTATTTACATCCTGACAGCTTCAGATGAAAGACTGGCGAATTACTCCGGAGCAGCAGATATTTAAATTACCACACATATTGAATTAGTTAAAACCAGAGGAGAATATCAAACTAATTCAAACTCTTACATTTATCCCACCTCTATTTCCTCTTTCTCTGTTTTTTAACTCTTTCTCTTTGGTCTTTTTTTCAGGACGCACAATCATCTCTGTGCCTCCGACAGACAAGCGTGTGATCAAGGGAACCACAGCTGTCCTGGACTGTAACGCCACATATGACCCCAGAGTCAATATCAGGTCACTTTTTATCTTTATTACATGAATACTTATCCTATGAACACCTGATTCTCTATGTGTAATAATGCAGTGGATGCATTCAGTATAAATAAAGTTTACTTCCCTGTCGTAGCTTCAAGTGGGATCGTGGTGGTACACCAGTCCCTCCGACCAGTGGCGCCCGTGTCGCTGTGCGCCAGGGCTCTCTCACGATTGGCCAGACGTGGTCAGGTGACATCGGGGACTACACCTGCACGGTGACATCACAGGCCGGCAACGATTCTCACTCTGCGCGCCTGGAAGTCATGTGAGTGCAAAGAATCCTGGAAGATGTCGGGAGCTAAGTGTCCATTGGCGTTTCTGCCTGAGAAACGTTACACACGCTCTATGGTTTCCACTCTTTATGCTAAGATAAGCTAACCACTGATGCATATTAACAAGTCTCATCCAACTCTTATTCTGCTTCTTCTTCTCTACATAATCCTGTGCTTTACATTTCCATCAGTATTTATGACAAAGAGTCAAATACAGAGCAGGCTTTCATCCAAAAAATACAAAGGGAGATATTATTCTTTCCTTTTGATTGGACACAAAAATCACTTTGACTTTTTGCACAGCAATCAAGAAGGAAATCAACCAATCCCCAGCGAGCGATCTGAGTGATTGAAATCACAGCTGTGATTGGCAGAGAGGACTCGATGGGGTCGAGCGTTAAAATAACAAAAAAGTGATTGACTCTGCAGAACGTAATTTAGGAAAAGCTGCAGATAGGTAATTTGGCACATTGCATTGCAAGTGTTACTGTCAGATTATCTCACTGCAGCCTAATGAAAAAAAAATCCAATAATAACCACATTCTATCAGTGAGCAGACGCTCTCTCGCCCAAAGACTTGTCAATGCAATTAAAAGTACAAAGTGTGGGAATGTGGCGAGTGAGTTTGAGTTATTATTAGACTTGGTGTAAGGTCATATCTGCGATCAGCCGGCTCCGAGCTCCGTGGAACCAGAGCCGGGTTCGATCCTTAAAGTGTGAAACTTGTTCATGAAGCATCCACATGGTGAGTGTGTGAGCAGCCACTCCTCAGACGTCACACAGCCGCTGGGACAGGAGAGTCAGGTGGTGGCATGTGTCAATAAATGTGTACTCGGGCAATATACTCATAAAAAGGCACTTATGATATATTAATGCAGTTGCAGGCTGCGTGAGAGAGAGAACATGAGTCTGAATCCTTATAAATTATAGAACGACGAGAGGTTGCATGTGTCAAACTCTGAGGGAGGGAGCGGATCTCTGATTAGGGCTCCGCGGAAAATATGTGGGGGAACGAAGGGCTTCCTGTACGACTGTGTGTGTGTGTGTGTGTGTGTGTGTGTGCGTGTGTGTGCGTGTGTGTGTGTGTGTGTGTATGTGAATGCGTGTGACTGACATTCTCGTTAGCTCAGTATCAACGGGTCACAGAGGGTAACAGACGCCGGCGTCTGAGGAGACAGACTAATTACCAGCAGGTTATTGGTTCAGCTCCCACAAGACCCACCCATGTGTTTGTGAGTGTGTGTGTCTGTGTGTGTTTGTGTGTGCGTTTGCTGCGTGAAGGTATCGGCTCTAACGTTCTCTAAGCTCATCTATTAATTAATACAATCATGTCAGCTCGGAGAAGAAAACATCATTCTCATTTCCCCTCTGCCTCACTCACTGCCTCACTTGCTTCTTCCTCTTCGTTTCTCTCTCATTTTTCCCTTTTCCTCATTTTCTGACATGTTCAACACATGAATATTAAAAATGTAAAGCAGCGCGAACAAAAAACAAGCGTTGACACATTTGAACTGCATCATATTCTGATGAAACTTGAGGCTGCGGTCTGTCAAGAGGAGACCCCTCGGATTGGATATTCACACATAATTGATTATAATAATTAATAAGTAATAATTGATGAGCTTATGAATATGAGATGCAGCCAGTATGGGCACAAGGGACCTCGTTTTTCATCAAGTTTTCAGTGTAAATATATTTATATTGATCTTTTATGTGCTCTGTTAATATCCTCACTCTTATTATTACCTTCACCCAGAGAGAACCTGATATCTGCTTTCCCTTTCCTCTCCTCCTTCAGGCCAACTGTTCTTTAAACAGAGTTATGAGCCACTAAATTCAGTTTAATCAAACGTCTGGACACTCTGTATTGCTTTCATGAATATATCTGTGTTGCTGTCTTTGTTATTAACATGGCAGCGATGCACAAGCGTTCACAGGGGGACGGCCAAGTGTCTGGAGGATTTTGGTTTTAATAGATGTTGTAAGATATGTGCAGCAAACCTACAGGGGGGGAAATATCAGCATAAAAAATAGGCAAACCACAGATATATATATAAAAGGTATTCATCCACTGGGACTGGTCCCGGACTGTCGGTGCCAACATTATTCTACCACACACATCTAATAGAAAAGCAAAACACAGGTAACAAATATCAGTCTGATGAGACGTCTTGGCACATTTTCACAGACTTGTTTATAGTTTATATTAGTTTCACACATTGGAAAATATGGTGATTTGCTTCCGTGTGGAGAGTTGGATGAGAAATTGATACTTCTTCACTTCGGCAGCGGAAATATAAATCAAGAGCTGAAACTAGTTTGAGAAAAAGACTGGAATCAGGTCTGGTTTGGTCTAAAGGTAAAAATACATCTGCTTGCACAATTTACAAGTTATGCACCACTTTTGATTTAATCTGTACAAAAACCAGTTTATACCAAGTGTGAAAATGAGTAGTTGTGGTTTTATTGGGAGTTGTGTGTTCAAACTGTTCTTTCTGCTTTTTCCACTGGTTGCAACCAAGAAATAGACGTAAAGGTTCTATGTTTTTTAATGAATTTCTATGGTTGTTAGTCCTAGCTATGGGAATATTTTTATATAAAACTTCCTTTCGTCCTAATTAAAACCTGTAGAGATGCTATTGGTTTGATTTTGTTTCTTTTGGATGGACAGAGATCTACTGTTTCCTCCCATTTCCTGTCTTTGTGCGATGCTAAGCTAACCAGCTGCTGCCTGTAGCTTCATGTTCAGTGACAGAATCTTTCATCTAATTCTTGGCAAAACTATAAAACATGCCCAACTATTCCTCTTAAGACTCAGTTCTGATGAATTCACTGGAGAAATGTCTGTTAAGCTCATGTGATGTTGTTCTTGTGTTGGCTGTTCTCAGAGAGCTGCCTCACTCCCCCCGCTCCCTGACGGCCCGACTCAACGACTCCGACTCCCGCTCCGTCCACCTGTCCTGGCTCCGCCCCTTCGATGGAAACTCCCCTCTTCTGTATTACCTGCTGGAGCTATCGGAGAACAGTACGTATCTGTGTGTGTGTGTGTGTGTGTGTGTATGTGTGTGTGTGTGTGTGTGTGTGTGTGTGTGTGTGTGTGTGTTGTATAGTCCCTGAGCAGCAAAGCGGCAAACAGCTGTACACTTGCTGTCTACCAGGCACTGACACACACTCATTTACAAGAGGCAGACATATGGAGAATGGTGTTGCTGTGTAAATGTTCATCCTGGTTCCCCTATAAATAAACTCTTATTTTCCCTCCCTCCATCCATCCATCCCTCCCTCCCTCGTTACGCCTCCCCCTCTCGTTCTGTCGCTCACTCTCTCCACGGCAGATGTTTTAACAGCAGGCTGGCTCTCTGTCAAAAGAGAAGGAGAGGTGGGGAGAGAAAGATGAGAGCGGGACCGAGGAGGGTAGAGAGACAGGAGGGAGACGGCTGCAGAGCCACTCTCTCTCCGGCTGTAAACTAAAGGGACGAGTGGTTCGGCGAAAACATTACGTGCACAGCCGAGCACCTGGCTCGTGACCGAGGGACGAGTGGGAAACGATGACGCATTATAGTTTAGACATTTTGAATAATCTCCGCTCTGATTGTGAAGGGGATTCTGCTGGATGTGAGAGTTAATCTGGAGATGGATGGTGTTTGAGGTGGAGGTATTCATTCTCAATCCCGGAGGCGTCAGGGAGCCCGGGCTGATGATCCGTACAGAGAGCTAACAAGGGAACAGGTGTATCGCCATCAAATCGGATCCTGACAAAGCAGAAGGGAGGATTGTAGTGGCCACATTCCATTAGTCTTCATGTGCTGCTGCTCTAATGGAACAAATATGTCTAAACCTCGGCTCATCTCGACAAAACGTTGTTGTGTCTCAGGGAAAGTCTGAGTGTTGCCTCACAGAGACAATATGGATCTGGCTTCCTGATTCAACCTTGGATGCTGCAAATGCTACCACAGAGAAAAGTGTCTTCAACTGACCACAAACAAATAACACAATGTATTCCAAGTGAAAGAGAATTGTGATGGAAATCTGGAGATACAAGAGGCTGGAAACAACAAAGTTATCTACGTGTATTTAATAAGGGGCTTTCTGCAGAAAGGATCAACACAGGGAAACCGCAAGGGTCGCAGAGTGAAGATGCAGAACAGTCAGATACAAGGGTCTTATATAGGAGGACTGAGGGCTGTCTCTTTGAACCAATCCAGACAGGTTCCATAGGTGGAGGAAGGAGAGGAATCTAAATACAACAGCTGATTCACATGTGTTTCCTAAGGTGATAAGAAGACATACACTCCTTCCTTTGATGGGTGATTAAGTCGCAACAGGTCTCACTGTATTCACGTCATAAACAGTTCCGACCATAAAACAGCTCAAGTCATCAAACATTTGTTGTATGTAAATACAAGTCGTAGAAGTCTCTTGAGAAGGCTTCAAACACTTACTGTCCAAATACAAAATACTTTTTCAACCTTGCTTAGTTAATTTTCTACTACAGAATAAAAACTAAATCAACAAAATAAACTTAAACCGTAGAATTTCCATAACCCTGATAAAGTTTAGAGGGAAAGCATGAATAGGACTTCAAGTCCTCTGCTGTCGCAATTTCAACAGCCGCTCTTCAGACGGTACTTTCCAAAACAATGATAAAAAAAAAAAAAAAAATTGTATGAACTCGAGAGACGCGAGAGAGAAAATGCAACGAGAGACCAAAACAAGGACGGATGAAGAGAGATATACGGGAAAGCTGAGAGTTTAAATGTTGATTTCTGTGAAGACTGAACCAAGGCATTGAGTTCTGTTTACTACCTATTGTGTGTGTGTGTGTGTGTGTGTGTGAGGTTGTGTTATATATTAGATGTGTTGTGTATTTTCATGTCAGACCGACCCTCTCTCTTATTCTGACATGTAGCTGCTGCTGTGACACTAGTGTAACTGTCTGTGGTCTCTTCAGAAGAAAGATAAGTTTTCAACAAGCTGGCACAGACACACACCAGCTTCCTTCTTAATCCCCTTCTTCCATAAACTTTCCTCCATCCTTCCATCGCCTCTTTTATCTCTTCCTCGCCCTCTTTACTTTTGATTCATGGGTCCTGATTGTCTCTGTGTGTCCGGCCTCCGCCAGATATTATCAGCCCCTAATCTTTTGGTCCCCTCCGTCTAGACTCGCCGTGGAAGGTGTACCTGTCGGAGGTCGATCCCGCCGTGTCCCAGGTGTCGGTGGGCGGGCTCACACCGGCCAGGACCTATCAGTTCAGACTGTGTGCTGTCAATCAAGTGGGCCGGGGTCAGTACAGCGCCGAGACACAACGGTAAGAGAGCAACACGGACTCACTATTACCGATACTTTACTTCTCGTGATGCCACACTCCCACAATCACTATTTCACTGATGTTTTCCACAGAAAGCATGAAACCCGTTCTTTATGTAGAACATGCGATGATTTGTGTGAAATTTGTGAGTTTTATTTGCCCTGTTCCATCTCTGTGTAATAGACTTGGTCACACTGCCTCACACAAACTGGGAATGAATAAACAGAAACCTTTCTACAGACACAAGCCGCAGTGTATGCACCCACACACACTCTAATTTGTGTGTCTAAGTAAGTGGCAGTGTGTGTGTGTGTCTCTGTGTGTGTGTCTCTGTGTGTGTAGGTTATCATGTGGATGAATAGGAATATGGGATTCAGAATGGGGATGAAACATGGAGGATTCTAACAAGGCGAGAATGAAGGGAGCAGTCGTTTTTGTTTAGAATCCATTTCCTTTGCAATGAGCAATTTATATTCATCACATCCATGTCTACACTGTGTGTGTGTGTGTGTGTGTGTGTGTGTGTGTGTGTGTGTGTGTGTGTGTGTGTGTGTGTGTGTGTGTGTGTGTGTGTTCCATTGCACATACATAAGCAGCAAAAATGATGAAATTAATGGTTCCTCGTGTGTATAAAAAGAGAGCGTTGGCCTGAAAAGTAAATAAATTGCCGTGCAGATGTTTTTATGTCAGTGTGTTTGAGTTTCATGTTTATCCCAAGAGACAAAACCCTCATGGGGATAATTATGATGCCATAGCAGTGATGGAACTGCAGTGACCGAGGGTTTAGTAGAGATGTGGCGAGAGTTTTAGTTAAAGAACACACTTGCACCAAATCTCTGTCACGTGCACAATGCAACAGATGTGACACACACACACACACACACACACACACACACACATGAACATGGTTTTTCTCTGGCTGCAGAGTCTGACCAGAGGCAGATGCCAGTTGCATTTCAGCCAAATAGACTCAGCAGCATCAACGGGAGCTGTAGACGTCACGTTCACATGCCTCAGATCGCTCTCTTCCACTTTCCTTCCCCCCCTCAGCGTGTAGTTCTTTCCTCTCCAGCTTGTCATACTCTGAATCTTTCTCCCCTTTGTTCTCCTTTTATCCAAAGAATGGCTCGAGTGCTTCTTGTTTTCAGCCGTTACTCTCCTCCTACATGCACCAGGGTATTGTTTGTGTCCAACAGCCGGGCTCTATAGTCCAAGGTTGGTTGTCAGGGGCCCTGGAGAGTAGATTGGATTGATCCCCTTTAAACGAATGACTGGCAGGAGGACAAGTCATCACTGGTCGGCGCATCAGACCAGATGGACACCTCTCTACTTCGGGGTTTGGTTTCATACGTAACCACGTGCACTCTGCCTCTCATCTGCTGGACGTCTGCCTGGACGCGCACACGATTAGGCGCCGATGCCGAAGCTGAGGCCGCACTTGAAAACACCGGGAAGAGAGCGAGGCGGAGGGAGAGTGTCCTGCTGGAGCTCGGGTGCCAAATGAGAAGGATGACAAACTACAGTCATGTGGACAGAGGGAGGGAACAGAGGAGCGAGTGAAGGAGCGGTTTTGTAATATTGATGACAAGAAGCCCTTATTAAAGTTTGAACGTCCAGCTGCTTCTGCACGCTCCCATTTTGTTCTTCTCCTGATGAGGATCTTTAACACGACAACATTCATTTATACTTTAAACTCTTTTGACGTTTTCCCCCCGGGTCTGTTTGTTTGTCTATTGGTTTGTTGCTACTGGATGGATTACCATGATATTTGGTGGAAGGATACGATGTGGCTCCGGGAAGAAGCCATTTAATTTTAAATTATTTATTTGAATTTTCTTTATCAATGTGGGATTCTCAGCATCTTCCTAGATTTCTGGAAAATTTAATTCAGAGCTCTTGATGAAAACAACTCAGCGGGCTGATATGTATCCATATTAGGGTTGCAAAATTCCGGGAATATTCAAAGTTGGAAACTTTCCATGGGAGTTAACGGGAATTAACGGGAATTAACGGGAATTAACGGGAATTAACGGGAGTAAACTTATACTAACTGTATTTACCTTGTCATATACAGACATAAATTTAAACATTTTGTTTTGTCATAGGCTGATTTGAGCCCTGAGGAAACTTTGGGCACTTGACTATACGCTTCTGCATCGTTGTGTCATTCTTAGCATAGGTCTTTGCACAGTATTTGCAAATGTACACAGCCTTTCCTTCTACATTGGATGGGGTGAAATGTCTCCACACATGAGATAGTGCACGTGGCATTGTTCTGTAGAATAAGATGAGAAAAAAGTTTGTAAAAAAACACTAATGCATTGCCAGAGATATAAATAGTTAGCCAAACAATTGGAATCGTCTGTAAAAATATTTTACAATTGATGGATAAATGAATGGAAATAGGCTAGATGAACAGATGAACAATCCTCAATCAGCATGCTGATATATTTTCCCCAGTAATATCATCGAAACTTACCTGACTAGTCCTGCACACTACAGCAGGCCTCAGTAGCCCTGCTGTAGAGTGAAGGATGCTGGGAATTATCTGTGCATGTGATGGAAGAATGCACAGTGGAGGGTTGAAACTCAACGTGCAGCGTGTGCTGCATTCCATACATCTTTAAAATAGAGTTTTGAATGATGTTTTTATTGCTTAGCGTTTAATTTGCATAGTTTTTTTTTTTTTTTTCAAAATTTTCAAAATTCCCGAGCTTAATATTCCCGTGGAAAGTTTCTGGGAAGTTTCCGGAAATTTATCGGAAACTTTCCGCCCCTTTGCAACCCTAATCCATATACAAATCTGGATCTAGTGAATTAAAGTGTGGTTTCATAAGGGCTCTACTCAGAGCTTCTCACCCTGCGTGTCTGTTCTCGCCTCCTCTCACACAAGAGAGAACCATGTTTCCAGGAAAAGAGGTCATGAGAGACGATCCTCCAGTGAGAGCATGTGAACGATTGTGATCAGAGCTGAAAAACATTACTTCTTAATGCAGAAACTCTTTCTATGAATCCAATTATACCATCTGGACTGTCACACACACGGGGATTTACTCATGCATGGCGTGCACTCACACCATTACCGTCTGTACAGAGGAAGCATTAACACATAAGACAGATTATGCAGAAATGCCCCGAACTTCCAGGCATCATCGCAACTTTAAACCATCCGTCTCCGTTCTCTTTTATTTATATTTTTTTTTTATTCCAGCTGTTCATTCAGCACCAGAACACATTAGAATATCTCCTCGGGGTTTTCTACTGTCAAAGCGTAGAAACATACACAAGCCTAATGTGCATGTGGATGTTTTTAATGCTTTAGGAGCTTCACAGATTTATCATTTGCAAGGGATTTTCTCTGTTGCTTTCCAACATCTTCTCTGTGAATCTGTGGTTCATTGTTGCTGCAAAGGTTCTTTTAATGTGGCGAGTGATTACTCTAGTTTATGATGTGGAGCAGATGATTGCAGAGAGAAGAGCTCTGCCAGAGGAGAAGCTCATTATTAGCTAAATTACATGTTGTCTTTGGACATTTGGAACAGGAGGAAATAAGCTGCAGCCTCCTCCTACATGTACCTGGCTGGATCCCAGTGATACCGGCAATATAAGCAGGACGTACACTGGCACATAAATATAAGCCTGAGTCATCTCATTACTGTGTGTGTTTATATAGGTCTGATGTTTACTGTGTGGAGGGGGTGCAGAGGTACAGCAGTAAAACTCACTGTGCGGTTCTGGGAACATTTTTAGATGTGAGCTGGAAACACAAACAACAAACATTATACGTTCTATATATATATATGAGTCCAAATAAAACAGGAATGAGGTAAATTCAGAACTTTAACTTGAGATTTTTATAATGATGCACCATCGCATAGAATTAGAAGTTTTTGTAGGTCAGTAGATTTAGATATTGTTTGTACCTAAGCAGGGGCGGTTTCTTACAAGTCATGTACTAATAACACAAACTATAAATGACAACAAATACAATTTTCAAACTATATTCAGTGATGTGTGGCTTCACTCAAAGTAATAGAGTAAACAAGAAATTAGTTAAATGTGCACCTTACTGAATCAGGAGTCGTGCGACTCTTAAACTAACCTGAGCCCCTTTAATTGGCCCCTCTGTGTAAACTGTGTCCCTTCATGGGCCCCTCATTTAGAAAGATCCTGGATCCGGCACTGCATACAAGAGAAATGCACTTACTAATTTGCTAAATTAAATTAAATCAAGAATGTAGTCCCAGGGGCTGATAGCAGAGCAGGAGCTCTACAGAGATTCTAGTGAGAGAATATTTGGCAGATCATAAATTAAAATGAACTAGATTAAATTAAAATGATTTTAGCACAACGGATCTCCTTAGTTCCTCCTGTTCATGAATATCTGTACCAAATATGATATGGTTATGTATCTGGTAGCGGTAGAGAGGATTCACAGGAGATTCATGAACTCACTGTGGCACGAGAGGAAAAGTCGAGGGATCCTCATCCTGTTCAAGAATTCATTCCAATCCATCAGTGAGCCGCTGACACATTGGAGTCAACAGTGATAATGATTTTTAATGGCTCACCACTGTCCATGAGCCAAAACACGTCTCTTTCCAGGCGTCGCTTCTACGAGAATGTTGTTTATCACCAGCAGCTCCGAGGATCAGCGACTGTAGCCGACACTCACGTCCATCGACCGCTCATTGTTTGAGAAAAGCTCTAATCGGCCTCAAATTAGCCGAACCCGATAAACGGATGGACCTCTTGTCTGGATGCAGGTCGTTAGTGTTTCCCTGCTCCACAGACACAATCATGTACAGACACGAGCAGACAGGAGCAGCTACAGCTCAGATTGTTTATTTTCTTTGTTTGTTGTAAACGTGTGACAGTAAATCAACATCGGGAGACGAGGTACATTGAATACAGTTTAAAAAAAAATCATTACATTATTACAGTCGGCTTTCTTATCTTATGTTCTACGTGCAAAATGCTGTTTTTTTTTTAAACCACCACCACCAATAATGACACAGTAGCTACACGGACATTTGAATTGTTTTTGAAGCTGCTACTTGGACGTGTATGAATGTTGTTTTTATTTAAGTTAGAAACATAAAGGATGTGTACAGTAGAGGATCTGAGCCTCAGCTGGTTTCTGATTCACTGGGAGAGGATCCACGGCGTTTAATTTCCCCGACAGAGTCTCTTTAGTGTGTCAGCCTCTTCCATTAGAGCAGCTTTTAACCTCTGGTGCTACAGCACAACATTTAAAGGAGACTCGACTCAAAGTGTCAGGCGAGAAGAAAATAAGGTCATTTATCCAGTTGGTCGTAACCAGTCACATCACATCTGCTTTCTCTCTCTTTCCTTTTTTCTTTTTATTTCTATAACCCTCCATTCACATTGCTCTATTTCTCATTCCCGGCTGGACCAATATTTTTCCCATCCTGTTTGAATAGAGGCCGACTCAACGTCTCGGTAACACCGTTAAATTTAAGAGTCGTGTGTACGTGGATTTGGTGAGAAAGCCACGAGCACTGGACTGTGGAGAAGGACTAAGATAGAAAGTTTTTCTAATTCCCACAGCAGAGAGACTCACAAACTCCCATCACCACCATCCAACACACACACAGACACACACACACAGACACACTTTCACTCAGACTAGAAAACATGTAGATCTCCAGCTGAAAGCTTTCCTCCTTTCCTTAATAACAGGGGACAGAGAAAGTGTGTCAAGCAGCGATCAGCCGGTGTCGTTGTGCAGTGTGCGCTTGATGTGTGAGTGTCGGTGTGAATGTCTGCGGCTGTTAAGTGGAGTGTGTAGGTGTGTTGGTGTTTTTATACATGTGTGTAATCTCCACTGTGCACTCGATGTCCTCACACTGAACCGACTGAATGAAATATTCACTCGTAAATGGCGGCAGGGAATTAAGGCGATTCACGAGGAGTTTCTGCAAATCCAGCAGAAGTGTGTTAATGTGCGTTCGTGTGTGTGTGTGTGTTTCATCTGCAGTCACACAGTGAATGGCCGCATCTGTTCGGTACTGTATGGGGTTTGTAGGTGTTTGTGCGGCGTGAGTTTGTGTATGTGCATTAATGTGTGTCATCAATTTCAGTCACAAGCAGTGGCAGAGTTGAGGATTATATATATACCCCATTTCCAGACGGCTACACTAATGCCCATCTCATTCACACAAGGCCCATTAGCCCATGTGTGTGTGTTTGTGTGTGTGTGTGTGTGTGTAGATGTCTGCTCCTGCAGCACCTGGTGCTGTCTGACAGTGCCTAACCTAATGGAAGTAAAGCACAGCTGTAAAACCACTGGCCTGTGCCGTATATCCGCCTGCACAAGTCTCCAGCTAACAGCTTCCACACAAACACACACATAGAGATGTACACACACATTTACAGGCACATACAGATTCAGACACACACACACACACAAATACGGGGGGAACCCAAACCACAGCTAATGGCTCAATAGCTTATAGAGAATCATTCTGGGAGAGATGGGGGGGGGTTTGGCGAGAGAGGGTAATGTAAATCTGCAGGCGTAATCCATGGAAGGGAAAAGACCATCGGATGTAGCAGTGTGTCTGAAGCGGGAGAAATTTGTTTATATGTGTGTGTGTGTGTGTGTGTGTGTGTGTGTGTGTGTGTGTGTGTGTGTGTGTGTGTTTGTGTGTTATTATCACATATGGCTCTGATTACATTAGCTGAGCTGCTTACAGTAAAGCCAGAAGCTGACCAAGTCGGCCCGTGGGCTTTATCAACCATGAGAGGGCTGGGAGCTTTAATCACGGGTGGGGGGGTGCAGGGGTTATGGGTGTGTCGGGGGGGGGAGTTATAGAGGCAGGGAGATGAGTAAAAGATAGAAGGATGAAATAATTGAGGCCAAAGGACATGATGGATGAAAGGTGAAAGTTTGCAGATGGGGGGAGAATAAAACTTGAGAAGAAGTTCAAAGTGTCAAAAGAAAGATTGGGAAACTGATTCAGAGTGACAGAGGAGAGGAGGAGGAGGGGGGGGGGGCAGAGAGAGAGAGAGAGGTGGGGATAACACTGAAAAGACAAGCTCATGGCTAATAGTGATTTAACTTCCTGCTGCTGTCATGGTGTGTAGCTGCTCCACTGGGGCGGCTGTGGTCGGGTTGAGGCTGAAACTCACCAGACGAGGATCACTGGAGTAGAGATGAAACGTAATTAGGAAAAAAAAAAACTCAAGTTAAAAACAATCATCTGCAACATGCAGACAGTAAATGTGTTATTTGTTGTTCTCTGCTGATAGTGAATGAAACACAGAGTTCATGGACGTGTTTCACATGTTGTTGTTTTAAACTCCCAGTGTCGGCTCCATCGTTCCCAGGAGAGATCCGCCGGTGCACTGGAAGTGATGCGTTCACCAGCTTCATCAGCGGTGGCGGCTTGTTTGAAATAAATTAACAATAAAGCCAGAGATGAAAAACAAATGTTTTTAATGAAATTGCAAGATGCAGCAGGAGGATGAGGACAGAATTCATCAGAGCTGCTTAGAGCCGGGAAGTGACGCTCGGTAATAAGCTGCAGCTCGGAACCGTGAATCTCTCCGGTGATAAACATGATCATGTGATCTTAGATCGGAGTTCTTCCAACAGGGTTCGTACGATCATGGAAAACCTGGAAAAGTCATGGAATTTAAAATGTGTTTTTCCAGGCCTGGAAAACTCATGGAAAAAAATAATCTCCCAAAAGCTTTGGAAACGTCATGGAAATTTGTTATATTCCTATTTTCATGTCGTTCATTTTAGGGATGGGCATAATTAATAGACGATCGATTAATTGATCATTAAGAATTTGGTAAATTACATTTTTTCATCTATGAAAACTATTTGCATGTTCGCTATGTGGCAGGAGGACGGAATATCCGAGTTGCCCTGAACGCAGCACAGGGAGGATGTTAGCAGCTGGAGGAAGCAGCCCGGAGCTAAGCCTCCGCTGCTCGGCTTCATGTCCACACACGGACCCTCAGTCCACGGGGAAGGGAACCCGGACAGACCCGGGTCTGGGTCGAGAACCGTCCAATCGAGCTAGCTCTCAGCCCGACGATCGATTCAGACAATTTAATCGAATACTCATCCCTAGTTCATTTACGCTGAGTTTTAAATAATTCATATGCTTTGAAAGAAATACGCTCAAAATATAGGCAGGCATACTTGGGTTTGTGTCATTTAAGGTATACTGTATGCCTTGGAATTCTCAAAAGCGTCTGGAGTGTTTCTCACCAACTCACAAAGTCTCTGCTCCAAAAGTTCCGTCAGGGACGACATCTCTTCCTCGAGTTGTGTGATCGTGTCTCCTGAACTATTGACAACACTGCCCCCTGGTGATATCCAGTGCTACTGCTCAGTTTATGCATCAAACATTGAGCTTAAAAGAGTCTTTAGTCGACTCACTGTTACTGTGCAACCCGTCCAGAGAAGCGATACGTTGGACAAACTCTTACACTTCTTCAGCCTGACTGATCTCCTCATTACAAAACACAGAGGGCCTGATCACAATGTGTCTCTCTGGTACTTATTTGCTCTTTCTCTCTCTCGGTGTGTGTCTGTGTGTGTGTGTGTGTGTTTCAGATTGATGCTCAGGGAGGAGGCACCCAGCGCTCCCCCGAAGAACATCGTGGCCAGTGGGCGCACCAACCAGTCCATCATGGTGCAGTGGCAGCCTCCACCCGAGCCCCAGCTCAACGGAGTCCTCCGGGGATACGTGCTCAGGTACACACACACTCACAGAAGTGAACTCACACACATGCATATCTGGCTTTATAGCAATGCCAGTGGGTGGTAGGTGTCCATTAATTTTTAGTAGAAAGTGTCTCTGCAAAATATTTTATGGCGGATTCGTGACCTCACCGGGCTAATTGGTAACTGCGAACCCATTAGCCAGCTGGGCGAGTGCGCTCCTGTCACAATAGGTTCTCCAGCTTTTTTGTTTTGTCTGCATTGTGCGGTTTGCTCCCTCCAGCGTTTCGTCCTCGGGACAGAACGTCATTTCATTTAGTATGAAGAGTTATTGAAGACGGTAAATAAAGCCCTCTGAGCTAATGAGCCTGCTGATGGGCATTTAGCAGCTTGGTTATCACGCCTGTATTGTTGAGCAGACCAGACCCTCACAGAGAAAGTTATATGAAAGGAAATGGTGCCACACACCTAATAAGCTGAGGCGGCTTTGTCCCTCTTTGGACACTCTGGCTCTTTGTTCCCTCAAAGGTCAGCGCTCTCTACACACTCAACCAATTTAAACTTCTCAAATGAATCTTCTAATTGCTCTGGTTCAAATGAGAATGTTTAATTTTCCACAGAATTTGGCTTTTCCAGGTACAAAGGTGGGTTTAGCTTGTTTGACTCCGAGGACTCAGACGCTCAGAAGTCAGTGTTTTACTTTATTAACCTAACGACCGAGGTGTCAAACACAGAAGTTTCTGCTTTAGCTGCGTATGTTCCTGTGATGAGGACCTCAGCATCACACCGGCCTTCTTTGTGTGTCTGTCACTCAGGGGAGCACAGGAGAGCTGCTTGTGTATTTAACACAGTCATTGATCGTTAACTGCCTCCTCTACTTGTGCAAGAAACACTGGAACTATTTAAATAATTCCAATATATCCATTTTAGTGACGATAACACAGTTTATTTGCAGTTCCAAGATTAAATGGTACCAAGAGTTAAAGAGCTGTGAATCATTGTTATTTGTATCATATGCAGACAAGTTAAAAGCCAAAATTGTCAAAAATTATTTGTGTTTTCATCGTCAAAATAAAGAGAGTCATTAGTTAGAGTTGTTGTTTTTCGAAAAATCACTACAGTTAAATCATAACATACAGAAATATCCCTTCTACATTGCCCCTCTCTGTCCGTTATCACACATTTCACCACACCCACACATTCACACACATTCACACAAGTGCACTTTACAGATGCTCTGGCTGCCCTTGGCCGCTGTCCTTCATTTTGATGTGTGCCTGCAGTGTCACACACACTGTGTGTAATCAAACTGTCATCAGCCCCATCGCAGCAATTTGCATATAATTGCAGGAGAAGTTATCAGGTCTTTATCCTCATTCACTGCGTTATCTGCCTCCTCTTCACAAATCAGTCGAAAATAGAAATTCACACTCGTGCCACTGGACCCTCTCATTTGGGCGTCAGAGCACGGAGCTCCGCCTCCTCCGGTGAAACGTTTCCAGTTCTCCTTTCTCCTTCTGGTATCAGCTCCCAGTTCCTCACACCCTGTCCTCCCTGGGAAAGGGGGAGTATCTTCTCCCACTCCCACTTCCTCAGGTGCAGAGAAGAGAAACTCCTCTACAGACATGTGCTGTCAGCCTGGCCCGCCCTCTCGCTTTGTGTGCTTGTTTGTGTGTGTGTGTGTCTGTATATAGTTTTCATTTGTGTTAAAGCGCTGACTCAGGCAGGGCAACATTGGAATATTCTGTTACAGTAGATGGGCTCCATATTTAAACGCTGACACCGTTCAGCTCCCTGGGATATGTACAGTAGCAAAGAGGTTTACACCTCCTCCGTCTGCTCGGGTCATATTTCCTTTTAAGTAGACGTTTATATCTCATGCACGGTAGCGAAGGCTTTGAAGTCGCACTAATCTGAGATGTCTACCTGGCACTGAAGGCTTTTATTCTCCCGTGACTGTGATGTGATTCAAGTGACTTCACACCAACAGAGAATATCTCTAGACATAAAAGAAATGAGCAAAAGTTAAGTTTTTGTTTATTCCAGAAAGTGTATTTATACTTATATAATAGCAAAATAGTGTCGGGCAGGTTGTGTTTATGTGTGTGCATTTGGTTTTATCACATCAATGCGTTTGTCCACAGCGACTCCTGACAGATTTCTGGATTTATTATTCAGGATTTATTTAAATGTGGGTATAAAGTGTCGGGGATTGAACCAATAACCTTTACAGGTTGATTCACTGAGCAAACCTGAGCTACAGCCGCACTATAAATCATGTGTAGTTATATATTCTGCTGTGGACTCTGACTTACAATTCACCTCCTATTTCTCCTGATCATCTTTGATATGTTCCTGCGCCTTGCTTGGAATCCACCTGCGATAGATTCAATCAGTTGCACATGATTTGTGAAGACACGTCCATCAGTGTAAAGGCCTCACAGCTGACAGTGCGTATCGGAGCAGAAACAGTCAAAGCCCACGGAGCTCAGGGGTTGTGTTGAGGGTCGGATCTGGGCAAGCCGCCATTATCCTTAAATGGAAGAAGTCAGGAAGAACCAGGACTCTTTGCAGCCTGGTCAAGCATTCAGGGAGAAGAGCCTCGGGGACAGAGGGGACCAGGAACCCACCGGTCACGCCAGAGATCCTCAGTGGAGATGGAACCATTCATTTATGTCTTTTCCATAAAGCATCCTTCTTACTCTTGTCACTTGCTCTCCTATAAACAACCTATTTTACAATCGTGCTTCTGTAACTGTGTGTGTTTGCAGGTACCGTCTGGCTGGGCTGCCCGGGGACTACCAGGAGAAGAACATCAGCAGCCCAGAGACCAACTACTGTCTGCTCAAAGATCTGATCATCTGGACTCAATACCAGATCCAGGTGGCCGCCTTCACCGGAGCCGGCCTGGGAGTCTACAGCAGCCCGGTGTCCGAGTACACTCTGCAGGGGGGTAAGACAACATGCACACACACACACACACACACTCACACACATTGTTTTAATTTATTTTCATGTGATAAAGGATTCAAACAAACCGTCTCTAAAAACATGCCCAGTATTCAGAGACCTCTCCATCAGGGTGCACTGATGACTCGGCCGGTCACTCTCACCAGATTTTCACTTTATTGGCTGGTGATGAAATGACGGAGCAGCCGTGATGAGGCGTCTCCACAAGCTGGCAGACTTCCTCTCAGTGATAGGATGAGGAACCCGGTAAACGCAGGTCAGACGAGCGTTAAAGTCAACACTGAGCCGCCGCCTGGGAGGAGGAAAACCAGCTTCATCCAGCTGGGACCAGAAGCTAAAGGCGTGACTTATAACATACTGGAGGGACATCTCAGGGGGAGAGAGGGTCTATGCTGCTCTATAGATATATTATATGATACATTATTGTGTAATAAACACTCGATTTTGGTAAATATGGCTACGCAGAGGATCACACTTTCAACCCTCCGCACGTAAATCAATGGAGTGGTGGTGAAAAGGGGAAGAAAGTACGTGAGGACTGTAAAGGAAGGCGAGAGGAAGTGGTCATGGGTTTAAATCACCTTTAAAACACTGGCTCTATCAGTCCTGACTTTTATTCCGACTGTAAATTGTCATTATTACACATGGGCCGAGCCACACACACACACACACACACACACACACACGTGTGCACATAAAACTCCCATTCGTTATTACAAGAGGTCAGGACAGGTTTATGGACTCAGGAGAGGGAGTTGGGCTCATTAATTATTCTAATGTGGTTTAATGGGAGTGGCCTGGGATAGATTGGACCTTTACTCTCACCGTCTCTCTGAGAGTCTGTGGTTGAACTCGGCATTAACATAACGTTTCTCTTTTTCTCACTCACTCTCTCACGAGATTCCCCGAGAGGACGGAGTTCAGTGTTTAATCTGCAGCTGGGAGCCGAGAGGGGTTAGAGGCCGGTCCCCAGGTGTACTGTCGGGGGGGGGGAGCATCTTTAATATCTCCCCATGCTCATCCCTGGGTTCACTTCCCCTCTTTGTCTCACTATCTCTCGCCCTCCATTTGTCACCAGTCCTTGTTCTGGTCTCCGCTCCTTCCTCCTCCTCCTCCTCCTCCTCCCGACCACACAGTTGACCTGACACACATTCACACAGATCCTCGATAGCATCTCAACATGCATCTCATTCACACACAGCCATCAGGAGCAATTTGATGTTCCGGTGTCTTGCCCAAGGACTCTCTGTCATGTGGGCCGGACCACTCTACCTCCTGAGCTCCAGCCACCATGTAGAAGCGTAAACAATGAATTTTAGTCAGGATGGTAGATTGATATATATGTAAGACAAAGGGCTGCTCCACCTATTCAACAGATATTAAGTTCAGTTTTTCCCAGACGCCCCAGACAGAGATTTTCCTTGTGCGTAGTAGTGATGTCCATCTAATGGCTTCATTGAAAAGCGGAGGCGTGTGTTTTTTTTGAAAGAAAGCAATTAAAAGACATTGAGTTCCTGATGAAAAACAACTTCAGGATCCAGCTCTTTTGGAGCATTTGGATCAGACAAACAAGTTGAAACCAGGATTTTCTGCTCTGCCACCACTTTAGTTTTGTCTAATGTTTTTTAAACACGTCTCTTGTGACCTCTCCAACTCAACGGGAACGCAATACTAAATCCTTTAAAGTGCCCATTGTAAGTTAATTATTAATACAGATCGTTATTGTATTTTTCAATCAATAAATCATGATGTGCCGTGCAGTGCCATCAATTGGGTGATAAAGGTTGACAGGGCTCCTTACTTAGGAGAATAATACGTCTACAGAACCGAGCCAACAAATCATCTGCGTGGATCTCACTTCCTGTGGCCGCTGTCCTGGGGTCAGCGCCCGAGAGGCTCAATGGAATTAATGCTTCGGCCACGAGCCTCCACCATTGTTCAGGATCTGTCACCGATGGGTCACTATGCTAATCTCACTTAGTCGCCCCCGAGGTAATAATATGCAAAATACATAAATGCAAAACAAAATGGATGGGATGAATTTTATTGAGAAATTAGGTCATTTAGCAGCAAGGAACAGAGGGGTGGGTTTGGCATTTAGCTTCTGCAAGCTTAGCAGAATGTTTCTAATTAAAAAAATGAACCCGGTCTCACCAGGAAATATTGAAATATGGTTCTGTATCACTAGTTCATGAAGGAGAAGAAGCCGAACTCGGTTAAAAAAACTGTTTATTTCTGCAACTTCAGGCCTCAGGTTTGTTACCATTCATGTTTTCCTTGTGTGTCTGAGAACTCTTCCTCTAACTACAACGTGTGTGTTTATCTGTGTTTAGTTCCCACGGCACCCCCGCAGGAAGTGGAAGTTGTAGCTATCAACTCGACCAACATCCGCTTCACATGGAACCCTCCACCTCAGCAGTTTATTAATGGCATCAACCAGGGATACAAGGTAAGACTCACAAGACTCGTGACATTACAAAACATTTGTGTCGAGTCCAATGAAATAAAAGATGCGGATGTTTTTGTGGAGCTTGTTTTGTCCGACTTTAGTCTGAAGACGTCAGACTAAAACAGAGTCTGAACTCTATAGTCCACTCCCTCAATTGTTATGTGAAAACAAATCTAACCGGATTTAATGTAAACAGAACAAAGACGTGAATCTTGGTTTCTGGACTTTCAGGTTTGAAAATGCCTTCAGTTGTTGATATACAGCAGGAAAAATACAAAGATAAAATACCTAAAATAAAACAAAATAATGAGAACAATTCATATTTTATATAGTAGGTGTTTGGTACATTTTGTGGGGAAAACGTCTCTTTTGGCTCAAAGGTCGTGCACTGCTCTGATCCTGTTTACCCACACACTTAGCCAAGTCAAGTGTGGTGAGGTAAAGAAAAGAGAGGATTAAATATGGAGAGAAAAAAGACGGTGTTAAGAAAACAGGAGCTGCGAGCAGGATAATGGGGGGAGCAGGGAGAGAGTGAAGAGTGATCCATATGTACTAGTTCTGCTTTTTGATTTATTCTTCACTTCGCTGTGCCAACCAAACCCAGAGGAACTGATTAACATGACAAAGAAAACACACCATATTCTGCCTCTGTGTGTGTGTGTGTCTGTGCATGTGTGTGTGTGTGTGTGTGAGTCTGAATGTTGGTGTCTTTGTTAGTTGATAAATACTATATGGTCTTTTCTCCATCTGTTTGATGTGGCTGTGTGATGTTGTCTGTGTTTGCCGGCTCTTCCACTTCACATCAGTGGAGCCGTTCACATGTGGCTGTGCGTCGGGTTGGGTGTGTTGTGCTGGTTAGAGGACAGGAGATAATGATATTAATTAAAAGAGGGACATGGAGCAAAGCCTTATTTCATTCCCACCCCCCCCCCAACCACCACCACAGATCAGTGAATATATACAATACCCTTAATAACATGGCTGAAAACTGATTACCAGACTGAGAGCCAGCTCTGGTGAGTCTTCCACTTAAATGTCCTTGACACCTACGGCTTAACATCTGAGTTTTTAGAGACAAGCACTTTGGTTTTCATCTGTATCACTTAGTTAGAGTCAATAATATACACTGACAAAGAAGAGCAATCGTTTCGAGCTAAACAGATTCCATGTTGCATAGATTCTCAAGGTTGAGCTTCTATACAAAAGAGGTTGTGTGTACAGTAAAGATTCTCAGGCATCCAGGTTATGATTTGTGCTTTATGAGGACAACTGGACATCCTTAAGGGTCTTAGAGATCTTTAATTTGTCTCTGAACAGAGGAAGCCTCTCGGATGAAAGATGAAACCTCGTTAACTTCTGTACCTTCACTTAGAAATGTGTTTACAGTAAATTCTGAAGCATGAACTTATACAGAAAACGTTAAAACACATGTCTCAGCAGAAGTGTTGTATTGTCCCTTCTCTGGACCCAGTTCTTCTGAGGACAGCACCATTCCGTGTCCCTTCTACATCACGATGTCAGGAATCCATCTCGATCAGAAGTTTCTATAGCAACAGCAGAGCCAGTCTTCCCAGCTCCCTTTAAACAGTGGACCAGCACCAGAAGCTTGAGGGTGCCACATCAGCACATTTTTACTGCACCCAAAATACACTGTGTGCCGATAATAAATTACAATAGAGAACCTTAGTCGCTTATTTTACAGCGACTAACTGGGTGCAGTGCAGTAGCCTCTAGGCAGAAAAACAGCCAATCAACTGTCTCTGGGTATCAACGGCCTTTTTCCTGATAACAGCACCTGAGTGTTTGGGTTGTTTGATTGGTTCCTACTGCAGGATGTAGAGGTGATATGAAGCCAGGGACGTTTTTAGATTCTGTTAATGGCAGAAAGGAACTCGATGGTCTGCAAAAGCAAGTACATACTTTACTAGAAATACTTGGAAATATATCACAAATGCTGTAAACTTTTTGATTTCAAAGTTTTGGCTCGTGAAATGCTAAAAAAGTCACCGCACTCATAACGTTTCCATCCTGCTGCTCGCTGGTTGTTATTCACACTTTTCTGTGTGTGAAAATCTCAGGAAATCATCAGTTTTAGAAAAAGCTCGTCTGGCACCAACATTAACTCCACAGTCTGCGTCACCTGATGATTGATGTGAACATTAAGTGAAGCTGCTGACATGTCTCTGTCACATGGTCGGCTGATCGGATACTCTCACATAAGGAGGCGTACGATTGGTCCTAATAAACTGCAATGTTAAAATCTAAAAACAAGCAGGTGCAGTGGAAGACCCTCTCTTAAAACACAATCTAGACAGAACACATCATCACTTTGTTCTGTTTCTGTTTTGGCACAAACTTAATCTACTTGACTCACTACTTTCAAATGCTGAGCTCCTTCTCCTCGTTCCCCTGGTAACATTTAGCTCAGTGCCTTCTGTATCTGAACTTTGCTTCTCTAACCGATGTGCAGGTAGACTGTGGTACCCGGTTATGGATTACTCGCTCTTTTCAGCCGTGCTTCCCGACGCAGGCTGGTGGTCGATGGGGTCTGTCGCTCTGAGCTCGGCAAGACGCTGTCGTACGGTTTCAGTTCTGAAGTTATTAGAAAGTGTCCTAGGTAAAAAACAAAGAGTCTGATCTCTGGGTCACTGTCTCCAGAGTTCTGTCTCGGCCCATCAGCCGTCATCTTGCTCCTCACGTGTCTCAGCTGTCTGTCTCAGGTGTCTGTCCCCACTTGTGCCGAGTCCACTAAAAATGGAGTTAATCCCAAGTCCTGCAGGGTCGTGACAATTTCACAATGTTCACTAAGTTGGAGGCAGCTGATGTATTGTAATGATATGGACAGTCCCTGTAGCGTGTAGAGCAGAGGTCTTCAACAGGGGGTCCGCGACCCCTAGGGGGTCAGCAGAGGTACTGCAGGGGGGTCGCGAAATCTTTAGTTGATTATTTTTTTTATTTTTTTTTTATTTTATTTTTTAAATAATTTTTTTTCCACAAATTTAAATGTCTTTAAATACAAATTAACCTGCATCCAACATATTGTGAGGCTGATTTGACCCTCTGCCTGACAACTTCCATCCGTCCAAGGTTAGATAAGTTGTGTGCTTCCCATCAAGGTCCGACATCTCACTAATGTGGGAGTATGTGTGGCATCCACAGATAGCTTGATGATTCACTGTCTCTTCTACATGCATGTTTAAAATAAAAACATGAATCTGTGAATTACTTTAATAGCTCAGAGTTGTATGCAAGATGTATGTTTATAAATGTCAGTGGCATGGCCACCCTGTACCTTGCACATGTTAAGTTAAAAACATGAACATATGAACCTGTGTAATATTTGAATAGCTTAGTATTGAATGCACAATAACAGGGTAGCTATGTTTACACATGGCACTAGGCCCAGTTTAATATAAAACACAATTTTATACAATATATATAGTAGGGGGTCCCTGCTCCATCTCTCCACCAGTTTGGGGTCCTTGGCCTGAAAAACGTTGAAGACCCCTGGTGTAGAGGACGATGTGGAGAAATGTGGTGCTGCTTATAGAAACGAGCCAAATATCTTATCAACCAGTAGAAACTGAAAATGAGAGAACTTCTCTGAGAACGTCAGTATGTGAGCTGAAGACGTGAGACATACGGGTCAGTTTTAGAATTTTAAACGAATTCTGATGTAAATAGAAGCTTTTCTCTTTTCACACCTACAGGCAAATGCAGCAATAACAAATATATGTTAATGCACGCCCACCAACAATATGCTATTAAAGAGACATTTTGAATTCAATTATCATATAAAGCTGGTCTGTAAACAGCCTGAATTTACACACCACCAACCCATCGCTCTGCTTAATTCAGATGAAAACTTGGCGGAAAGTTACTTAGCCAGTAATTTCTTCATGCTCTAAATATGTGCACTGTATTTAGAGTGGCCCCTGGCTCATATCTCTCATTATGAATATGTAAGTGTACGCTCTTCACTGTTTGTTTCTGTGGCCGAAGCAACAACGCAAATGAAACCACTGTGGCTCGGAATACAAATCAAGTCCCACAGTGGAGCCGGGTTCACTTCTCATGAAGCTTTTAGTTGGACGGAGATCCTCAGGTAGTGTTAGGACTGATAATGGCCTACTGGTAGAAATGTATGTTAAGTGGAACATCTATATGTAAATAAATCCTTGAATTTGAATATATTGGGGATGCAGATGTTTTTATTTTTTTGTTATTTTTCCGGGGAATGAAACAAGAATATTGTTTTTCACAACTGTGTGAAAACCATTTGGTTTTAAACTAAAATGACAAGAACACCCTTGTGTATCAGCCTAATTTAGAAAAGCTTCACTTTGTTTCAAACTCTTGCAGAAATAAGTTTTGTCTCATAAATGCAGCCGGAATAACAAGATTTGAATTCAGTAGCCTGGAGCTAATGCCGTTGAGTCAGATTCATGACTAAACTAATACCGGGAAACACACAACAAACAGATTAACTGGCATGAATATTTATTTGTAACCGGAGATGTCAACAACGCTAAATCTTTTTTCTGGTGGATCTCAGCTGCTGGTTTGGCCCGAGTCGTCCCCGGAGGACGTCCTGGTGGTGACCATCACGCCGGACTACCCGGGCGCACGCCACACGGGACTCGTCAGCGGCCTGAAGAAGTTCACCTGGTACTTCGGCGCCACCCTCTGCTTCACTACACCTGGAGACGGCCCACGCAGCTCGCCCACCATGCTGCAGACACACGAGGACAGTGAGTACACACACACACACACACACACACACACACACACACACACACTTCAATTTGAATAATGCCAGCACATATCACTCTATCAGCCTTTCCTGTGAATACTAATGGAGATGTATTGACCTGCTCTGTTTGGTTCTGTGTGATTCAAAGCTGCTCACGCAACATCGACTCTCCGACCCCCCCCCCCCACCCGCCTTCTCTTAGGCTCTTACTTTAGTTTCTCTGCCATTTAATCTCTTTCTTCTTAGTTTCCACTCCTCTGTGTCTTTTTTAAAAGGGAATTGATTCGCATGTTGGCGTTTATAGCCCACTGTTCCACGGATAAACATAATAGCGGCCGCTCCGAGTCGCAGAGTACACATGCACACACAGTGGCATCGTCAAATCAACACAATAGCCTGTAGGCAGACAGACAAGCAATTATTACCAGCCAGCAATTATCGAGTGTGGAAGAGATATTAGAAGCCAAGTGCTCACACACGCATTAACACACGTCACATGCACACACACACACATTCACACACACACACACACACACACACGTCACATGCACACACACTCGCACATGCACACACACACTCGCACATGTACACACAGCTGAGACCAGGTATTGATTGGGTGCTGGGCGTGTTGGAGGGTTAACGGCGGGTGTAATTCTTGCTTGATGATAGGTGTGTGTGTGTGTGTGTGTGTGTGTGTGTGTGTGTGTGTGTGTGTGTGTGTGTGTGTGTGTGTGACTCAGTCATTACACACTGTGGACCAGTGAGCTAGCAGGACACATTTCTTAGCTCCACTCTCACTCATTCTTTAAATCAGGCTGTAATTATGTCTCAAACTCTATAACTCTGTAATGTATTTTAATCTGATCCACACTGGGGCTCGGCACACATCACATTTCATACTGCAGGTTGGAGTCTCATTCACAAACATTGTTTCTGCACAGTGTGAATCATGTGCAGCCTCAGGCAGGTTTTCAGGCCACAGCCACACTTAACCTATTTGGTTTTTAAATGCGTTTAAAACACTATGTTTATGCCTCCTGTCCAAACTACTCTTCAAGCCCCTAAAGCTGAGGACAGAACCTTGGAAACAGTGTTTGACAAATCCAGGGCCGGGTTCTAATCTGGACTGACAGAGGCTGAGCCTGATTTGGAAATGATGATGCAGCCGCCTGCATCCTGATGATGATGTCGGACCCGGGGCCTGATTGGGTCTCATCACCCTCTACTCCACCACCAGCGCTGATTAGGAAACACTTACACTTACATTCAGTAAGAATTCCACCTCCTCATCGGTCCAAGAAAAGAAATCCCTGCTCCGTCTTCTGGATCTCAACAACCCACAGCTTCCTGTTTACACCTGCACATACATGATCAGTGAAAGCACATGTGTGTGGTTGTAGCCTCAAACTACACTGAAGGAACCACTCTACCCAAATACAAAGGAAATGGTGTTTTAAGGACAAGCAGCAGGAGGGTACTGCATCACTGGAGGCTCACAGTCAGGAATAAACACGAGATGTGAGCAAGTCCTTTCACAGAGGGAGCTTTCCTCCAACAGTCTTCTGGGTATAAATCCACTGAGTCTCATGAGGATCAGACTCACAACTTTTTTTCTAGAGGAAGTTGTCCTCCTATTTCCTGAAGAGAGACTCTTGGACGATCTGTGGATATTGGACTTCAACCCCTAACACCAAAGCTACCAAACAGTCCTCTTGGCCTCTGAGCGTTTCCTCCGGGTGCAGGACTTCAAAGTTGAATGAGTTGCCGCAGGATTAAACCTACAACAGTAAAACTTGTGAATTGTCCAGTCACTCCAGTGCCTTTCCACTTGGCCACTAGGATCTGACAAAGGTGGTGCCAGGGGTTTCCTCTGGTCAGCACCCAAAGGAAAGAAGTCAAACACATAGGGTGGAACAGTTGTTAACTAAATAGCTCAGCTTGTTAGACGATTACTTGGAAGTTCTAGGCTTCAATTTTTATGAGGCTCAGTGAATTTTGAAGCTCAACTCCATAAGTGAAGACTCGAGGGCTCCAACAAATGCAGCTCATAAGTGTCCAGATGTCTCCGAATGGCAGAGGACAGTTAAATCTTTCAGGTGGTGGGACTTCTCTGTGCTTCACCTGGATAAGGATGTACCACCATCAAGGCTGAATCCGTCCAGCAGCCGCCCCGGCCCTTTGCTGCATGTCATCCTTCTACATGTCTTTCTCCACTGTCTCTGTCTAATAAAACAAAAAATTCTCCCCCAAAAACAGAAATAAAATGAAACATTGAGGTTCCGGGTTCAGCCCTCGAGTAACTGATTGAATTTTGATGTCCGACTTCCAAGGAAAGACACAAAAGGTCTAAGAAACACAGCTCAAAGAAAAAAGCAAAGGAGAGTCTGACCAAATGGCTCCGGGTGTTTGAACATCGCTCTGAAGTTTGGAGGTTGTGGGTTCAGTCCTCGGTTAATTCCAACATCGAGATGAAAAGAGTGAAGAACTCGAAGATTCTGAACATCACTGTCTCTGACCAAATAACTCGGTGTGCTGGAGGAAAGCTCGGACGAAGGATCAAGTGCAATTCTCTCTTTGTCTGAAAAAGAAAAGGATTGAAAAAGCAGTTCTACAATTATATTATGAAAGAGAAGGTTTAATAACTTTTCTTCTTTCATCAAAACGACTTCTCTTGGTTGGCATCAGTCCACTGTTGGTAAGGAAGGAGTTTGTGTGTGTGTGACTGTGTGTGTGTGTGCAAGTGTTATTGAATGTCTCAGATGAATAGCTTAATCGCTCTGCAGGGAGAAGGGTTAGAGAGCCATGGATGAAATGAGAAACGACAGGGTGGTCAATGCAGATGTGATTACGAGCTGGTGTGGGAGGTTGAGGAGCAGAAGGTGATGGGATGTGTGAGATCTGGGAAATACTCAAAATATGACCTAAATAATAACACTAATATCTGATGATGTGTTCTTTCAGCTCCTGGACCTGTTCGTCAGCTGAGCTTCACGGAAATCCTAGACACGTCCCTCAGAGTCAGCTGGGCGGAGCCTGAAGACAGGAACGGCATCGTTACTGGTAAGAGCCAAGTGGGAATCCACCGTGACAACACCCATCGGTTGGTGAGCTGAGATTTGGAGTCTGGAGTTTGATATATCGTCTGTTTTGACCATAAACTCTTGAGGAAACCATTTACTGATGTTTTAAATCCAGTGAGAAGAAGAGTCATTTACGTATAGATGAAAAGAAACATGACCCTGCTGGTCATTTGAGAGAATACAGGTTTCGGGTCCATCCTCATTAGCTTCACTTTTCCGGACCTGGTGTCTGCATCCATTTTTATACACAGTCTATGGAACGTGTCCCAAAACTATAACTCTCACTCTGGGTGCAGGCAACATGGTGTGAAGGTAAAGATTTTTAAATCATATAAACGACAAAATCTGGCTATAAAATCCTAAATGGCCAACCTTTAACCGATTACCCCACATTGTGTATACGTGTATGTGTGAATGAGTGTGTGTCTGTGTGTGTTGACATGTCTGGATTATGTCCAAACATTCATCAGGCACCTGCACAACAAGAGCCCAGTGGAACAGCACCGGGCAGCTGCACCTTTACAGTCACACTCCGGAGTGGGGAAATTGTTATTAAATCAAGGTCACCTTGCACATTTACTCCTTTCTCCTCAACCTGCTTTTCATCCAGCACCTGGTGAGCAAGGAGACAGATGTGGGACCATTCACTCTCTCCAGGGAGTTACACACAAGTGGCCGTGTAGACACACACATACACACACACACACACACACACACACACACACACACACACACACACACACACACACGTAAGGAGGTGGTGGAGTGTGATGCATGACTGTGAAGATGCAAAGGGACAGACAGGGATTCGACTGTAGTTACCCCCCCACCCACACACTCTCCCTCCTTCTTGGCTCTGTACATCTCATTATGTGTGTGTGTGTGTGTGTGTGTGTGTGTGTCTGCTTGTGCATACATGCAGCTTTATTACCCTTATTACCTTTATTATGAACAGCTTTATTAACCCCCCATGTGCTCCCCCCCCCCTGCAGGCTACGTGTTGTGGTGGGACGTGTCCGACAGAGAGTCGAGTCGTGAGGAACGCTCTCTCTCCAACTCCACGCTGCGCTACCAGCTGACCGGCCTCACCTCCACCACCGCCTACTCCCTCCAGGTGGCGGCGCTCACTGCCGCAGGGAGGGGCGTGGTCACGTCCTCCACCATCTCCACCGGCGTCCCACCAGGTACGATACACACACACAAGTGGATGCGACAGCGACATTAGAGGAAGGTTTCTTCTCGTGTGCCCGGCTGTGTACAGAGTAAATATGACTGATGAGCTCTTAGGATGCCATCGTCTTTCCTCAGGCTGATAAGTGGCTGTAACTGTGCGTCCATGAATCATCACCCTCTACACACACACACACACACACACACGAGTTAGTCATTTACAGCATCTTAGACAGCGCTTTAGTGTGCAGTTTATTTGTGTGTGTGTGTGTTTTCTATGTGCACACTGGATGCATGATGAGTTTGTTTGACTGGACTAACGCCAAGATGCAATCATTTATTAGTGATGATTAACTGCAAATAGCTAAAAGTGTAGGGAGAGGGGGGGGGGTGCAGGAATGATAGGAGAGAGAGAGGGCAAGAGAGACAATCAAAGAACAGAACTGAGGACGAAAGAACAGATAGAGAAATATAATGAGGGAAGAACAGGGAACACAGAAAATAAATGGAATCTTTGAAGACAGAGAAGAGCAAAGCCTGGACTGAGAGGAAGTGGAGGAGAATGAAAGGAGGGAAAGAAAGAAAGAAAGAAAGAAAGGCGGCTGCAGGATTTTTTTGTCCTAACATTTTCTGATTATTAATTTATAAATAAAAGCGCAAAAAAAGTGAGAGAAAGATGGAAACAGACACTTTTTTAGATTCAGAGGTTATTCATTAATTCATGAAAGCAAAAGACTGAAGGAAAGACAGAGGGCTGAAGATTAGAAAAAAGGAGTAAAGAACGAGAGAGAAGGGAAAGAGAGAGAGAGAGAGAGATCCACTGAGCATTAGATTCTTGTCTTGTTTATTTATTCATGTATTCATGGAGTTGAGAGAATTTTGTCATTCATCTGAGCAAGGCAGCTGATATCAACATTTCCACATTACAACCCTCACAAGTTTGCTGAATGCACTTACAGAGAGATGGAGGCTGATGGCTGTAATTTGTCTTTTGTCGCACACATGTACTCGACTGGATCCAGAGAGGAAGAGTTCTCTTGTTTCCTTCCTAACTGGACCCGGTCGAGTTATACAGTCGCAATGAAAAACATCCCCTCCCCTGAGATGTTCTATAAAACCCGCCCGACGTCCCCCCGGTGGTCCGATGTGTTTGATTCTCCATCTTCACAGATACATGTGTTCTGCCATGTTACGCAAATGTGAGGGTTTGTGTTGCTGCAGCAGAATTCGATGGATTACAGCGGATCACACCGGAGCACGGGGATATCAAACCCAACACCCTGAGGAGACGTGGTGGAAAAGTGGCTCTGAAGAGACCGTTTAGATCTTTTGATTATGTAAATTCATTTAACAGAAACAAGCCGTTGTTAATTTGTTTTTTGGACTTGACGGTTAAAAGAAACTTCAGAGTTTCTCGTCTCCCGAGCCGTCGTCACACGTGGCCTCCGTCTGCTCTGATTGAAGAGTTCAAACTAAAACATATTGACGTCCTCAGAGGAGGTTTATGTGATGTTGGTTTGTTTGTTTTTTTAAGATTATGCAAAAAAACTACCGGATGGATTTCTGCTAAACTTAGTGGAAGGATGAGGGAGGAGTTTAGTGTGGATCTGGATTAAGGAGCAGATCCAGGAATCTGTTCTCGTTTTCCTTAACATTGTGTGATTCACTAGATTTTCTATCGATTTCCCAGAGACTCATTCATGGATGTCGATGAAAAATGAAGGTATATGCTCCACTGAGTGTTATATATATGAGATTGTTCACATGATTCAGTGCAGCTTTCAGCTTGAATGTGACAGAAGCATCGACTCAAACAGGAAACACGTGCTCAGTAACAAACGTGATCATCGTCACTGATTCTATGATTCTGGAGTTTTCTCTGTATTCAGGCTGAATGAATGGAAACTCGATTGTTGTGCTTTGGAGTGTGCAGCACTTTCCCAGCTGTGGAAGACACTTACTGTCTAATTATGTTTAATTAATCCTCACAAAGAAACTAAATTTTACTCGTAGATTCTTGGTTGGGGATTCAGCGAATTACAAATAGTCAATAGGGTTCTGGACTGTAGTAATCAGGTGAACATATTGATTGATCAGACTAGAACAGCTCATACACCTCCAACAAGGCCCAACAGAATCCAATCTGCACCAAATTACACACACTCATAAATATCAGTCCTCCAAATAAGCCTGATTTTTTCTTTCATTTAGATCCATGAATTATTCCCGAGGGGAAACAAACACAATGTTCCAGCAAGTTTTCGTGGAAATCCAGTCACTTATTGTTACGTAATCCTGCTGCCAACAAAGAACAGTAACATTCCCTCCTTGTCTGTGCACATCTCCCCCCCCCGCTCCTCTTCCTCTCCGACCGGCCGAGCTGCTCAGGCGTCCACGGCTGTTCAGCAACATTACCCGGGTTTCCCGTCACTCATTATCCCCTCGGAGATAGAACAATGCTGGAATAATAATGGGTCAAACATAATTTATGAGCCCTGCTGCCCACTCAGACATTTATTGGCCTTAAATGGACTTTAGTGAACTGTGCATTTAATTCACCTCTTGCCTCCACTGGTGTGCAGATTTATCTCAGTGTATTGTAATGCCAAGCTCAGAAATGTGAAATAAATTGCTCTGACAGAGAGAGAGAGAGAGAGGGAGAGAGGGAGAGGGAGAGACGGCCGGAGCTTTACTAAAATTAACATCTTTTTTTTCTGTGACCAATCTTTTATTTCTCCTTTATAATAACCAAACATGGACAAAAGGAAAAGGATTGGATTAGCTCAACCCGACTTTAATCTGTTTTGTTCTGAATTCATTATTGGTGACCTGCATTTCCTCCTTTTCTCTTCTCTGTTATTATTGTTATTGTAAGTCAAGTATAAACCGTGTACCAGTTGTGACCTTGTTAGTCAGATTCGTGCAATCTAATCATAGTTATCCTTTCATTGAAAAATCACCACAATAAAAGTAAAGTTTTTGATCCATTTATTCAAAATAATTCACAGATGTGTATAAAATAACCACTGGTCTTTATATGAATTCATATTTTACCTGGTTCCTCCAACACCAGTAGCCAGAGGTGGTTCTTATTTCAGAGAAAATATAACCTTCTATTGAAACATCAATAATGCAGTGCAGACTATTTTTCTTTTCATAAATAACATTATTGTGGGAGCAACAATCTTACAGATTTAGGACTGTAAATATTTTATACACCCGTAAAAAGGTATGATGGTGACCTGCCGCTGTATCGGCTGCACTGGCAAAACTCTCGAGGGATTTTCTTTCTTTTTGTTCCTGTTGTAGCTTTTGAGTGAGGAAGTGTTCTCTCTGTTTTCTATCTGCAGAACTTCCTGGAGCTCCGTCCAACTTAGTCATCTCCAACATCAGCCCTCGCACGGCGACTCTGAGGTTCCGCCCGGGTTCCGACGGGAAGACGGCGATATCCCGATGGATCGTAGAAGGACAGGTGCGTGTGTAGGAGCCCGATTAACATCCGGCTCCGGAGAGATCTGATCGCAAGTGGTCAGAGCTAAGATCAGATCTGAGTGCAGCCGAATGAGACCTGAGACCCGATCACTCAGAACCGGACTCATGGGCTATATTGTTTTTCTACTACTTCTCATATTGTTTTATGAGTAAAATCTTTAATAACAAAATACAAACACACTGCAGTGATACATTCAGTACTTCCTTACACTGCTCACTCTCTTTCTTTCTATCTCTCTCATGCCAACACACAAAGAGACACACACAATAACACACAAACAGGGAAATCGGTCTAACAACATATTTTAATCTTCACAAACAAACAAAACAAACAAATGATGTACGTGACTATTTGCATATAGAGGTTAGGAAGTAGGATCCAATCACAAGTGATCTTGGGCGACACATTCACAAAGCAGATAAACTTTCCACCTTTTTGATCAGAACCAGACGCATGTGCTATATTGTTTTTCTGATGAGTAAAATCTTTAATAACAAAATTCAAACACACAGCATTGATTCATTCAGTCCCTCTTTACTCGCTCTCTTTTCTCTCTATCTCTCTTCCATGCCAACACACAGGGACACACACACACACCGATACACACAAACAGTGAAATCCGACACATCTGTAAACTGTGTAACAACATATTTTAATCTTCACAAACAAACGAAACAAACAAATGATGTACGTGAGGATTTGCATATTGAGGTTGGGAAGTAGGATCCAATCACAAGTGAGAGGAGACACATTCAGGAAGCAGACAAACTTGTCCATCTTTTTGATTGGATGTCTCTGGACGGACGTGTGTGACCTCAGTATCTCATCTCTCTCTTCCAGGTAGTGAAGGAGGACGGAGGAGGAGACGAGTGGGGAGTCGTCCACCAGGAGGACAACCGGCCAGATGCAGACACGCTGGAGATCCCCAACCTCGCTCCGTTCACTCAGTACAGGTGAGCGGCAAACACACACGGGTCACCTGCACGAGAACACAACCCAGTGATACAACCCACACACACACACACTCACACACACACACACACACACACACACACACACACACACACACACACACACACACACACACACACACACACGGCAGAATCTGCAGCATTGCTCAACTCAGGTGAAGTTAGATAAATCACACAGAGAGACAGTTCCATCTGAGGCTTTTTTCTGTTTGTCAGCACCTTCACTGCTGCTGCATGCAGATCCTTATTACCCCCCCCCCTATCTTAAATAGCTAAAAGGAAGGAGGGAAGGAGGAGAGAGGAAAGGCGATGAGAGAGCAGGAAGAGGAGGAGGAGGAGGAGGAGGAGGAAGAGAGAGGAGTGTCTGTAATCCCTGCTCAAGGGCCATGGGGAGCCGGCAGCCCCTCCCCCCTCTCTATCTATATGTCTATCTCTTGCTCTATGTATCTCCGTCTTCATCTGAAACGGGATTGCGATACGTGTGTGTCTGTGTGTGTGTCTGTGTGTGTGTGTGTGTGTGTGTGTGTGTGTGTGTGTGTGTGTACACTTTGTGCGCTCACAGGGATTATGTTGTCACAGGCGACACCACTGGGACATTAGATGAAGTGAGCCACTTGTCTGTGTTCCTTATCCCTCGCTTTAACTTCCTCTTTACGCCCGGCTCTCTCTCTCTCTCTCTCTCTCTCTCTCTCTCTCTCTCCCAACGCTGGGACCACGAGTCACAGATGAAGTCTCTCGCTCGCCCGCTGCACGTATTTGTCACTCACACCCACACTGAAGCACGGAGGCATTTAGATCCAACAAAAAGACACAATCGCTCCCTCGTGGCTGAACGTCTGTGTCTGTCGTCAGGTTCTGGATCTTTTTTTTTTCTGACTGATATTCGGATTAATTCAATTCGACGATACATCTGTGGCTTTTTCAGAAATCCCCTTGAGGAGAGTTTCACCTGAAGGATGTTCTGTAATAAATAACACAGAGGATCTTACGAGAAATAAAACCAAATACTCAAAAATAGTCTTTCTTCACTATCAGTGTGACGTGTGGTTGTCGTGTTGACCTGTGTTATATTTCAATTGCCTCTATTCCAGTGTGTTGTGTAACTCTACTGTACTTTTATGATCAGGATCCTCCTCAGTCTGCATCATTCATTACTTGCTTCTACAGCAACACTCTGTACTCAACTGGAAATATTAGTCATTCATTGGTCAATTGAAAGCTTTACCCCAATGTCCAACTCTAGGGGCAATTTTGTTTTGAAATAACTTCTTATGTTTTGGTCACAGTGTGATTATTTGTCATAAAACAATAAAAATATCTTAGATTTTATCTGTTCTATCCATTAAAATATAATTAACCTGCTAATTTATCTTATTATCGTAAAAAAATGTACTACTGTATTATCCCGCCTATAGTGTATTCATATTTATATATATGTATATATTTATCTTGCTCATAGTGTATTCATCGTTCTTATATCATACAATAACTCTTAATACTGTAATATTCCACATATATTTCTTACTGTACACATCTTATTTATTTACATTTTCACTTTAATATGCACAATACTCTGCACTTTTACTACTTTTTTTCACTTCTGGTAAGATGCTAAACTGCATTTTGTTGTAGTACTTGTACTGTGGTAGTAGTACAAGTACTTGTACTCTGCAATAACAATAAAGTTGAATCTAATCTAATCTAATTTATCATCATTGTCTGATGAAGCGGTGACTTTTAAACTCTTCACCTCTGCTTTGTAACACCTGCTTTAGGTTATTAACTTTTATTTTCCCAGCCCGACTGGATCGCTGTGACATCATCAGAGTGGTTATCTTCCCACAGTGGACGTTATACTACAGTTTTCCAGGATGCTGGTTCTCCTCATGACAAATAAACTCAACTTTCACTTGTTTCTGTTTCCTCTCCAGGTTCAGGCTGCGTCAGGTGAACATTGTCGGAGCCAGTCCCTTGAGCGCCCCCTCCAGGCTGATTCAGACCCTGCAGGCGGCACCTGACACGCATCCGTCTAACCTCACCCTGCTGTCTGCTACACAGTCCAGCCTGCGCTTCAGCTGGATGGTACACACACACACACACACACACACACACACACACACACACACAGACACCAACACACACACACTTCACTCTAAAACTGTAAAACCTTGCTTCTCGCCCCGTTACACTTCTTCAAACACTGCTAATTTGACTGAAGGGGATTTTCTTTTGTGTTCCTTCGCTCTGCATCTGTGTGTGTGTGTGTGTGTGTCTGTGTTCTTGTGTGTGTGTGTGGTGTGTGTGTGTGTGTGTGTGCGTGTGTGTGTGTGTCTGTGTTCTTGTGTGTGTGTGTGGTGTGTGTGTGCTCTCCAGCAGCAGGACCGAACAGCTCGAGTGGATGACAGCCTATAATCAGTGTCTCTCCTGGTTATCAGTGCTAAAACTAATCTGTCACATTCCCCCTTCACCCTGCGGACTGCTCGCAGCACAAACTGAAATATTATTTTCCCTTCACTGTCTTTTCTTTTTTGCTCTTGTTCCTGTCCTCCGTCCCCCCCTCTCTCCCCCTTTCCCTCTTCTATTATAACATAAATGGAGGGCAGAGTATTTTCCATTTAAGAGCTGGAATGAGAAAAAGAGCCTGTCAAATCAGACACAGACACTGAGGCGCTACCTATGCAGCAGCATGCTAATGGGATTCCACCTGCATGTTAGCGCCCAGCTAGCTGCTCCGCTGTAGTGGAACCATCACAATGGTTTCAGCTAAGGCTATTATTCTAAGCTGCATATTAAGGGTAATAAAGCTAATGTGACATTCTGTATTATGGCTCCTAAATGCTAAGCCGGGCTAAATCACCGGGGGGGGGGGGGTGTTTAAAATGACTGGATGTCTCTGGACCTTTATCTGCTGCTCGGCACCGAGCCACATGTCCACTGTTGGTTCAGATCTGATCCTGAGGGTTTACACACTGAGAGTGAAACTAAACTGTTGAAACGATGGTGAGGAGCTGAATCCAGGAGACTGGGGCTGTAATGCATAATGACACGGTGGGTCACAGGCTGATGATGAGGTGACAGGCGGGGGGGAGGGCGGAGGGGTGACAGGAAATGAGAGTGGAAGCACGTTAAAGAGAATGACAGCGGAGGAAGA
>NC_083637.1:5939058-5946558 GCF_963576545.1 Limanda limanda
TGTAAAACCTTGCTCCTCGCCCACTTACACTTCTTCAAACACTGCTAATTTGACTGAAGGGGATTTTCTTTTGTGTTCCTTCGCTCTGCATCTGTGTGTGTGTGTGTCTGTGTGTCTGTGTGTGTGTGTGTGTGCGTGTATGTGTGTGTGTGTGTGTGTGTGCTCTCCAGCAGCAGGACCGAACAGCTCGAGTGGATGACAGCCTATAATCAGTGTCTCTCCTGGTTATCAGTGCTAAAACTAATCTGTCACATTCCCCCTTCACCCTGCGGACTGCTCGCAGCACAAACTGAAATATAATTTTCCCCTCACTGTCTTTTCTTTTTTGCTCTTGTTCCACCCCTCCTTCCCTTATCCCCCCTTCCCCTCTTCTATTATAACATAAATGGAGGGCAGAGTATTTTCCATTTAAGAGCTGGAATGAGAAAAAGAGCCTGTCAAATCAGACACAGACACTGAGGCGCTACCTATGCAGCATGCTAATGGGATTCCACCTGCATGTTAGCGCCCAGCTAGCTGCTCCGCTGTAGTGGAACCATCACAATGGTTTCAGCTAAGGCTATTATTCTAAGCTGCATATTAAGGGTAATAAAGCTAATGTGACATTCTGTATTATGGCTCCTAAATGCTAAGCCGGGCTAAATCTCCGGGGGGGGGGGTGTTTAAAATGACTGGATGTCTCTGGACCTTTATCTGCTGCTCGGCACCGAGCCACATGTCCACTGTTGGTTCAGATCTGATCCTGTGGGTTTACACACTGAGAGTGAAACTAAACTGTTGAAACGATGGTGAGGAGCTGAATCCAGGAGACTGGGGCTGTCATGCATAATGACACGGTGGGTCACAGGCTGATGATGAGGTGACAGGCGGGGGGGAGGGCGGAGGGGTGACAGGAAATGAGAGTGGAAGCACGTTAAAGAGGATGACAGCGGAGGAAGAGGACGGAGGAGAAGCTGGCGAGAGGAGGAGCAGGAGATAGGATGTCAGAGCAGGAGAAGGTTTTTTGGATGCACGTCAGATAAATAACAATATTCTGGGTCTTTTTTGATTCATTTGCAGAAGTCTGAAGTTGTTTGAGAAGTTATGATCTCATTTGACCACATGTCTATAATATCACAAGGTCCTCGCCTCAGTATGTACAGAACCTTGAGGTAATGTAAGCTGTGATTTGGTGTTATATACAGTTAGGTCCATAAATATTTGGACATTGACACAATTTTCATCATTTTGGCTCTGTACACCACCACAATGGATTTTGAATGAAACAATCAATATGTGCTTTAAGTGCAGACTTTCAGCTTTAATTTGAGGGTATTTACATCCAAATCAGGTGAACGGTGTAGGAATAAAACACATTTTATATGTGGCACCCCCTTTTTAAGGGACCAAAAGTAATTGGACGATTGGCTGCTCAGCTTTTCCATGGCCAGGTGTGTGCTATTCCCTCGTTATTTCATTGACAAGGAGCAGATAAAAGGTCTACAGTTCATTTCAAGTTTTGTATTTGTGTTTGGAATCTGTTGCTGTCAACTCTCACTATGAAGTCCAAGGAGCTGTCACTATCAGTGAAGCAAGCCATCATTAGGCTGAAAAATCAAAACAAACCTATCAGAGAGATAGCAAAAACATTAGGTGTGGCCAAATCAACTGTTTCTTTCTTAAAAAGAAAGAACTCACTGGTGAGCTAAGCAACACCAAAAGACCCGGAAGACCTCGGAAAACAACTGTGGTGGATGACAGATGAATTATTTCCCTGGTGAAGAAAAACCCCTTTCACAACAGTTGGCCACATCAAGAACACTCTCCAGGAGGTAGGCGTATCTGTGTCAAAGTCAACAATCAAGAGAAGACTTCACCAGAGTAAACACAGAGGGTTCACCACAAAATGTAAACCATTGGTGAGCCTCAAAAACAGGAAGACCAGATTAGAGTTTGCCAAAAAACATCTAAAAGAGCCTGTACAGTTCTGAAACAACATCCTATGGACAGATGAGACAAAGATCCACTTGTACCAGAATGAAGGGAAGAGAAGAGTATGGCGAAGGGAAGGAACTGCTCATGATCCAAAGCATACCACCTCATCAGTGAAGCATGGTGGAGGTAGTGTTATGGCGTGGGCATGTATGGCTGCCAATGGAACTGGTTCTCTTGTGTTTATTGATGATGTGACTGCTGACAAAAGCAGTAGGACGAACAGTGCAGATGGACAATGACCCAAAGCATACTGCGAAAGCAACCAAAGAGTTCTTTTAAGCAGAGAAGTGGAATGTTCTGCAATGGCCAAGTCATCACCTGAGCTGAATCCAATTGAGCATACATTTCACTTGCTAAAGACAAAACTGAAGGGGAAATGTTCCAAGAACAAGCAGGAACTGAAGACAGTTGCAGTAGAGGCCTGTCAGAGCATCGCCAGGGATGAAACCCAGCGTCTGGTGATGTCTATGGGTTCCAGACTTCAGGCTGTCATTGACTGCAAAGGATTTGCAACCAAGTATTTAAAGTGACAATTACATTTATGATTATGTTAGTTTGTCCAATTACTTTTGGTCCCTTAAAAAGGTGGGTGCCACATATAAAATGTGTTTTATTCCTACACCGTTCACCTGATTTGGATGTAAATACCCTCAAATTAAAGCTGAAAGTCTGCACTTAACACACGTCTTGATTGTTTCATTTCAAATCCATTGTGGTGGTGTACAGAGCCAAAATGATGAAGATTGTGTCAATGTCCAAATATTTATGGACCTAACTGTACAAGTAAAACAAGAGGATGCTCTTTGTTCTGATCTGCTCTTTGTTTCTCTCTCCTGCTCTTTGCTCTGTAGCCTCTTCCTGAGTCTGAGTTCAACAGCAGCCCGGAGACCGTGGGCTACCGGCTGCGAGTGTGGAGGACGGACGGGCAGGGGGGGGACAGAACGGACGATGCAGAGGGAGCAGGGGAAACTGCTGAGGCCACTATAGAGGGTCTGAAGCCCTGGACCCAGTACCAGGTCCAGGTCCAGGCCCACAACTCCATCGGACCCGGACCCTGGAGTAACACCATCGCTGCAAAGACGGCAGAATCCGGTACGAACGCTCACTCCTGTTTGAGTCCAATAGATCCGCCTCATATCTCTGCACACTCCCTCTGTTCCACTGAGGGAACGATTGATGGAGAGAGGGAGGAGAAGAGGGAGATGATTTAGATTAAATCAAAGCTTGGTTTAAAGAGCAAGTAGCAATGAGCTTTCTCTCTCTTTCTCTCTCTTTCTCTCTCTTTCTCTCTCTCTTTCTCTGTGTGTGTTCTCTAGTTCCGTCTGGAACTCCGATGAATGTTACTGCTGAGGCGCTGAGTTCCACCCAGATCCTGCTCAAGTGGTCGCCTCTCCCCCGGGATCAGAGGAACGGAGTCATACTTGGATATAAGGTGTTTAAAACTCTTCAACACACACACACAAACACACACTCACACACACACACACACACCGCCCCATTCCATCCTCACATTTCCACTCTCCTCCCTCAGTCCATTACCACTTCCCCCAACTCCATCACACACACACACACACACTCACACAGACGCACACTGACACGGACAAACAAATGTCTGATTTAGCACAAATATGATGTAACATCCTGTAACTGCTGCAGTTTTATGTTTCTTCCTTCATAAGCAACCGGGGGGGTAAAGGAGTAGGGGAGTGTGGGGGTGTGTGTGTGTGTGTGGGGGGGGTCATTCAGATGAGCCGAGGCTTTCATGTTTAAAACTCTTTCATAAAACAGCTTGTATCATGTCGCAGGAGAAACAATGGCTGGATTTACACGTGTGTCTGAATCAAAAAGAGAATAATCCATAAAGCTGCTGGTTCCTGAGGGCGTTTTGTTTTTAGAATCCTGGAACACGAGCAGAAAGTTGAGGCCGGAGCCGGCGGTTGTGTGTCGAACTCACGTGCACACACACACACACATATGAGCTGAATACACTTCTGCATCAGTAGTTAAGTCCGGACTCACACGAGCCAATTAAGCAGACACATGTTTCCACGTTTGCCGAATCACAGCTCGTCCTTTTTCTTTCATTTCCAAGTTGGAGGATTGAGTTTTGCTGAAACCGCCGCCGGTGATGAAATGACATTCCCTGATGTGCAGGCTTCTAAAAAAAGAAGAATAAAAACAGATGGATTAAATACATATAATAAAGGTGCACTCGTTTCTTGCCTGAGTGCACCACTTCCCAGCAGTCACACCCCTTCTCCTGCAGCCAGGGAGGTTCCACTTGCTTTCTGCCAGCGCCCACGCAGCCTCTCCAGGGATTTATCATAATGTTTGATTTTAAAATAAAGAGAAGACAAGTGCCCGTTATCTGTGATTGTGTAATATTGCTTTTCCCGTTCAGTGGCTCCAATGTAGCCCCCTTCAAAATCTTTAGAACGGGCGATTTAATAAAGAGAAACCTCATGCAAAATATGTTTCCCGAACATCAAAGTGCCATGGAGTAGGGTTCTTGATCGCCACTCAAACAAAAAACAGCAGAACAAAGCTTAAAAGAGGAGGGGGAGGGGCTTATCCTCAATTTGGTTGTCTTCTAGATCAGTGGTTTTCAACAGGGGGTCCGCAAATTTCGCTTTGATATTTCAACACATTTCCAGATTACTCTTGAATATCGTGAAAAATATATAAAATAAGAAAAATATGTCTAAAATAATATAAAGGTGCTGGTGATCATGAGGTTAAACTTGAGTAGGCCTCACATGTTTGTGTGATATTGTATGATTATCATTTGTGACATATACTGCATAACTTTGTCATCTTCCCTCTTCAGTTGTAGCCCCAGTTTGTGTTGATTGTTATTGATCACCGTTACTTTAACGTTCTCATGTCAGCTACATGAACGTTATATATTGATGTACATAAGGTTCTGAGATGCAGTAATTTTAAGTTTATAACTTAATTTTGTTTTCAATTCTTAAGCATTGAAAATCAACCGTTTTGGTTGTTTTTTCACAGATTTTTCTAGATTTGTTTGAGGTTTTTAAATAAAACCAACATGGAAAACCAAATGTTAAAACTTCCTTCTATCCACATGCACGCACACAAACACACACACACACACACGTAGGCACATCAGTGGGCCGTGGATTACTCTCTAGTCAGCATGGTGGTCCCTGGGACAAAACCAGTTAAAAAACCTTGTTCTAGATAAACTCATACACAGAGGAAAACAGGTTTTGGCCGTGTGATTAACAAACCAGCTGCAATCCTGTATTTTAAAAATGCAAAAATTCAGGTCATATGATGCACCAATCCCCAAAGCACATCACACCACCCCCCCCCCCCCCTTTGTGTGTCTCCTCCTGCCTCCCTGAGCCTCACAGCCCAGCAACATGCCAGCCATGCTAATAGAGGAGAAGTGTCTGCCAGCAGCGGCTCCTCAGCACCTTCCCTCCTCCGACATGTCGCTCTCCAGCCTCCTGCCACACAAACCATTTCTCTTCTCAGACACTTAAGAGTTGACATTTTTCCTTCAGAATAATTTAGAGAGGGGCAGCGAGTTCTTGAACATTAAAAAACAGAGAGAGAAAGAACGAACAGGAAACGAACAGTTCTTGACACGCGTTCAAATTGGATCCCCGGTGCCGGTGGAAGCACGGTGTGTGCTGATTTGTATTTTTAAATTCGTGGGCACTGGAGATTTTCTTTTAATGGATGTTTCAGTTGAAATGTGGAAATATTCTGTATGAAAAGACCAAAAAACGAAGTCTTCTCTTGCCAAATCTGATGTCAGCGACTCCTCTGTGCCCACCATCCTGTGAGCCACAGCGTCTCACTGTCTGACACGTTCCTTCACACTGTGGAACCCTGTGAGGCTGGTGTGTGTGACTCCAGCTCCAGCTGTATTGAATCACTTCCACACCTTCGACTGCTATAAATACATTTCAACAAATACACCTTTTATTAATGATTGAGAAGTTGTTGTTGTTTTACATCTACCACCTGTTTAACACCAGTTTAAAATCTATAATACCTGATTCTGGGTTTGAGAGTAGGAACACTGAAGCACCATCACCTTATAAAAATCGTTAAAGTAGAGAAATGGAGCGACGCTTCATCGAGTCATGTGACCTCTCTGCTCAGTCCTCCATCACTCGCACCCCCCCCAGTGTGATAGGTCTATTTGAGCTGCAAATATTTCCCATGTCTCCCTTTGCTCGTCAGTGCCTCCGCTGCCCTGGGTCAGTATTGCTTTGCCTGTTCGATTTAGTTTGATTTAATGATATTTGCTCCTCACTTCCCATTATCTCTACATAATCATGTCTCTGGGAGGGAGGAGGTCGCAGCCTAGAGGCCGAACTCTAACTTTGTTCTGCTAATAAACACTTCAAATGTGAGGGAACTGACTGAAATAGTATTTTACACATCCAGCAACATTCATTTGTACTCATGTACCTGCCTATCCTGGGAATACGAGTCCATTACTAGATCTCCTTTCAGCTCAGTTTTTGAAGACACCCACCTGTTTGATCCTATCTGTCTAAAAGCCACATTAAAAACTCCGGAGGTCAACCAAATACAGTAAAGTTACACGGATATGAATGTAAATAATGGACTGAAAAGTTGCAATACAGCTTTCTCCAACTTTGAGGAAGTAGTAAACGGTGGATGAGCTGATCATTGAAGGTAGCGTGGCCGAGCGGTCTAAGGCGCTGGATTAAGGCTCCAGTCTCTTTGGAGGCGTGGGTTCAAATCCCACCGCTGCCAGTATTTTGTGATGTTTATGAGACAACAGTATGTGATATATATAATATATATATATATATATATATATATTATATAATATATATATTATATATATATATATAATAATATATATATTATATAATATATATATATATATATATATATAATAATAATGTAGATTGTAATAAAACAATGGGACTTAAAAAAATGATAGAGTGGTTGTTCTCCAGCAAGAAGGTTGCCGGTTCAATCCCAACTCTTCCCCACCTGCATGCCAAAGTGTCCTTGGCAAGATATATATAGATGCTGGGTGTACTTATTGTTAGCCGCTTTGGACAAAAGCGTCAGCCAAATGAGATGCAATAACTCTCAAAACTTTGACCTCTCTGGTCTTCAACCGGCCAAAAACCACCCTGAACGTATCCTGACTGAATCGAAACAGTGGAATCATGAAGCAAAAACAAAGGGCTCAGAAATGAAACAAAGCTGAACACAACTGTAGAGATAATTGTGTGTGGGTTCATCCCAACAAGTGACCCCTCCCCCAGCGTCCAAGGAGCCATTGTTAGTGTTAGAGCAGCTTTAAAGATTTATGTCTCAGTTGGAAACAAACAGACTCAGGGACGAGTAAGAAACTCAAATTACTGAGAGTAACTCACTGCTGGTTCTGTTGGCAATAACAAAAGTATAGAATATCACAAATGTAATCCTTGTTTTATCTCTATCTGTGATTGTGTTTGTGGATTTGTGTGTAACTTGTGGCTGTGTGTGTGTCTGTGTCCA